>NW_025535110.1:0-120627 GCF_020615455.1 Coregonus clupeaformis
AGTCATGTGCAGGGACGGCTTGTTCAATAGGCGATATGGGCGACGCACGCCGAAACGGGAAAAGGAAGGGATTTTTTTCTAATCAATTATAAAAAAAAATATATATATTTTTTTTTATAAATTTATAAAAAATTATATCACGGCAACAGCAGTTATCAGTGTTCACGTCTGATCTGCCAGCCACTAAATGTCAAATCAGGCTAAAGTCGTGCTTCAAATGGCCCCGCCCGTTTTTTGGGCGATTTCAGTCAGGTTGAAAATCGCCCAGAAGTCTCTCTAGCCTGTCATGTAAAATCTATTTTTTCACATTTCAAAGCTTTCAATACATTCTCTATGGGTGTCTGTGTGCATGCACTTACGCCGCTTCATCATACGTGACGTAACGTTGAACGTAACTAAGACAATGGCGGCTATCAGCGTCTATGTTGCGACCTGCAGTGTGGCGTTATTTTATGTTTTTAATTTGTAGACTTAGTTTACAAACATTCTGCAAACATTCTGCTTTGGACTGATCTTCGGTTTTGGACTGATCTTGTTGATCGTGTACATACCCGCTACGAACGGACTAAATAATGAAAACGCTGCTGGCAGAGAGGTGGAGCCGGCCACCTTCACCCTGGTCAGAGCGGACCGCGATCCTGGTAAGAGAGCGACTGTACCCCGACATTGAACTGCTTTCTGTGTCATTGAACCTTACTATTGTTGATAAAACAAGTTTACTGGAGAACGGAGAAAAAAGTAGAGACTTTTGGACAAGGTGGATAATTGTATAATATAAGGCAGTTTATTCAGAGGTAAAGATATCTGCAATCGCGTTCACGGACCCGTTCGTCAAACTCTTAGGGAGCTATAAATCAAGCCCCCATTACTTACCATATCAGATAAGAGAAATTGCTGCTGCTACATATATTTTACATCCTGGCCCTACATAGTTCACTATTTGCATCACTTACCAAAATATTACATGTGGTCATATATGCTTGGAAAGTGGAGATGCCATAGAACGTCAAAAAAGTAAACATTGCTGGAGCACATTGCGTTTGCTAGCGAAGAGATTTGTTGTGGCAAATGAACTTGGGCTGGGAATTGCCAGGAACCTCACGATAAGATATATGCATCAGCATTTGAGTCTCATGATTCCTATACGTATTGCGATTCGATACTGTGATTTTATTGCGCACCATATGTCTGTTGCAGAGGGATCAGAAAGCCATGAGAACGAGTTTTGATCAGTCATGGAAATAAAAGTGCTGAAAACAAATTGGCTCCCAATGTGAAAAGATTGAGAACAAGCTATGAAGGAACAATAATGGTGTTTTGGTGCAGGTACAGCCAACTAGCGCTAAAATATTGCGATATTGTCAATACAGTATATCGTAAAGTATCACTATGTAACTCGATTTCTTTCACCCCAATCCCTCAAATTAACGGTAAATAACTGAATTGTTTGCCCCACATTTAGCTAAGATGATTAGCTAGCCAGCTAAAATGTTTTATTTAGTTAGCAGTCGCATCTACAATAGTTTACTGTCAATAACATGTCTCCAAAAATGACGTGGTGTCTCCAATTGTGTTGACATTTTACAATTGCAATGCGCATCCATGAGTATCCACTTTCTGTAGCTCAGCTGGTAGAGCATGGTGCTTGTAACGCCAAGGTAGTGGGTTCGATCCCCGGGACCACCCATACACAAAAAATGTATGCACGCATGACTGTAAGTCGCTTTGGATAAAAGCGTCTGCTAAATGGCATATTATTATTATTATTATTATTATTATTATCTGAAGAGAGCCCCGAAACATTGTGTGCAGACATTTTATGCAATAAATGAAGTAGGTTCAATCTAGTAGTTCTGATCTTCTGATTGGTCCTGATGAGTTGGGCGAGTCCCCTCCAGGCTACTGTCACTGTTGCATTGGCTCTGAGTCGGGGTTCTCTGTCTTCAAATGTTCAGCCTAAGAGAGGGGATTTTTGTGTGTGTGTGTGTGTGTGTGTGTGTTTAACAGTGATGATGTGTGTGTGTGTGTGTGTTTAACAGTGATGATGTGTGTGTGTGTGTGTGTTTGTGTGTGTGTGTCCTCAGAGCAAGAACTCGGTAGGTGGAAGTACTGAGAGGCCTATGGCGTGGGTGTTGTCCTTGGCCACCTGCTGACAAGGCTGACAAGATAGGACCCTTTTGTCCATTGTTATTGGATAGGAACATAACTTATAACCAGCTCCTGACCTAAATAGATCTTAGCACAACATTTTACTCAACATATCATATTCCATATTCACTATAACAAATATATTTACTACGACATTAGCAAGAACCGCCACATCCTCAGCCGGCTAATCCAGTGTGTGAAGTTTTGCGGAGTGTTTGAGTTAGCTTTGCGAGGCAAAGATGAAACTGAGGGCTCCACCAACCCTGGTAAGCCAACACTTTTGAGATCAGTCAATAAATGCTTCTGGTATTGACTTATATGCTGCCCCTGTCTTCATGTTGTTGCTGGACATATCTTTTTTTAAATGTGTGTAGGTCACCTAAATCATCAGAAAAATTGCCCCTCCTGAGAATTTTTTCAGGAGCCGCCACTGGTCATGTGTGCATACATTTTTATGTATGGGTGGTCCCGGGGATCGAACCCACTACCTTGGCGTTACAAGCGCCATGCTCTACCAATTGAGCTACAGAGGACCACATTTACTTTAGGCAAAAATAAATACATTTAAAAACCAACTAAATAACCAATCATCAAGTCCTTAATTATAAACAGGTCTAGTGCTTGGCTAAAACAAAAATGTGCACTCATGTACCAGCAATCCACAATCTTGCCACTTACTGCATATCTTTACCATAACCAGGGTGCTATGACCAAAGGAATCTTTCAGCAATCCACCAGTCATTTTATGACTCGTTGTATCTGTTGATTCACAAATAAATAACCATGAAACGGTCAATATCAATTACTTTTCCTCCTTATGTTGGTGCTGTGGCAAATATGTATAATCTTTGCGTTCCTAATCTAATAAAATCATGTTTATTACATTTTTCATCAGTATTCACTTGTGTGCTATCACAAGGTTAATCTCTCGTGGACAGATCTACGTAAACATAACTGGTACCATAGAATTTGTCGGGAAGGAATGGGATGCGTGGGATAACTAACAGCAGTAGTTCTGGTGTTTGGGTTTGTCCTCACTGGTTATTTGGACAAATCACGATTTCGCAGGTGTTAGCATCTTTAGAATTTCGACCCGTAATTTACAAAAAGAGAGGGTGGAGCTCCTAGTTCTAGCATCTCTTCTTCTCTTCTCTTAACACATGGACCCAGAACTTAATCGAGCAGCTGACGAATTACGTGAGACTTTAGTCTGGGTTAAAAGAGATTATCGAAACAAAATCAACTCAGGTTATTATTACCCCAGTAACTTCTCTCAAAGGATGTTAATTATCCTCTGAACTCGGAATAATAGCCCATCTGGTTTGTTTGATCTACAGAATGATACAGTAGCATCGTCTGTTATTTTATGCCCAATAATTTTGCATTTGAACTACAACTGCACTGCCAAATAATTATTCATCTGAACTGTTACTGTATACTGTATTTCTTATATTATTATATTGATTCTGTTAAACATTTTACTTGATCAAATCCTATACCAGTGGTTACCAACCTTTTCTGAGTCAAGATCACTTTCTGAGTCAAAATACAAGATGAGATCTACCTCAGATTTTTTTGGTAAAAAATGTAAGCCTATGCAACATTGACCTATTAAAAACAGTACCGTAGCAATGAGGTTTGTGCAGTAGGCTATAGGCCCAATACAATATCACTGCATATTGGCTTTGCTTGAATTGCCCTGTCAATGCATTGTTGTTCGGACCATTTAAAAAACATATATACTTTTTTTTTTTTACGTAGGCTACATGATCACACCGGTAATAGATCAGTTGTTGTATTACTTGTGAGGCACAGCTGAGTGAGCATACATTTAAATAATTTGCTTTTTATCTTACTGGGCTGATGGTGCCTGCATCTGATGGTCAGTCTCAGCGGAGGTAGAGAGCAGCAGACTGAGGGTCCGCGTCTAAACGTCCCTCCACTCTCCCTGAGACTGACCAAAAAGGGACACCGTCTTCCAGCTGATGGCGAAACTCAAGTCGCACTGCCTTATTTCTGCCTCAAGCACAAATTCATGTTATTACTTCTATGAACAGGAAGTTAAATATTGCTTGATATTAAAAAAGACACAAGCCACTAATAAAACCAACGCAAGCCTATCTATACACTTTCCTACTCGTTCATTACAGCTGCAGTGCTTGTTGTAGCGCTGAGTGGAAATAGGAAGAAGGCACATTTTATGGCTTATAAAAGTGTTGAATAAAACGTGTTGACAGTGCTGAGTAAAACCAAACATGAACTCACTCATAAAAACAGCAGCTCTTTGCTGTATTCGTTGACAGTCTCTTTCTAGTCATGGTTTTATACGTTTTGAAATCTCACAGTATCAACTTTGCTGTAGCTTTCTTTTATGCCTGCTACATTACTACAGACACGGTAATCTGAGCCATCCGATTGGCCAGCGGTAGGCCTATAGTGCATTTGATTTGCTCTCCGGGCCCGCCGGGAAGGCAGAGTTTGTACCTTCAGACTCATGAAATGGGAACACTTTGCCTACCCGGCGAGCAAGGCATCTGAATCGGGTGCACCTACAGCCAACAGCATGAGACGAATAAATACAAATATGAATGCAAGGCTTTATCGTTGGTTTTTTTACAGAAATGTTTGGAGATCGACTAAGAATGCCTAGGGAGATCGACTAAGAATGCCTGGAGATCATTGGTGACCACTGCCCTATAGAGTACCACAGTATGAGTCATAATACCCATAAAACCTAGCGGTCAAACAATTTAATCATTTTTCCCATAGGGGATTTTAGAAACACAAAATAAGGGTTGTGTTTGCGTGTATGCTTACCCTGGTGTGATGTATTGATAACTGTTTAAAATCCCTCTAGGACAGGTGACTTTTATCAATATATTCACTTGTATTTACCCCTCAAAAATGAAATGCTAATTAGCTGCAAATGCGTTATCATAAAGAACTACAAATGCCATGATGATTTGGACGAGACTGCCGAATTGAGGCAAAGGTAAGAATCTCTGGATTAACTATCTAATGTTAGTTAAATTTAGTGATGAATAAATTGGCAACATTTCTTTAAATTGAACGTTTTCAATTGACACAATAGCTGTTAGCAAAGATGTCAGCTAGAGGTGACGTGCAGGAACTTGCAGAGATTTGTATTCTTGCATAATGTCTACTTTGATGCTAATTAGTGTTTTTCGAATCAGAGTAAATAGAGCTGAATAGATTGATAAAAGTCCCCTTGTCTGACGAGAGATTTACATGGTTATCAAAACGTCAAGACTACACAAAACACAGCCCTTATTTTAAGTATTTCTAAAATTCCCTATGGGAAAATGAATGATGGAAAACGATTGGAACCATTTCACTGTTTGATCGCTAGGTTATATGGGTATTATGACACCTCCACTATGGGGCTCTATACAGTCATTGGATCACACTCACCATATCACCTATTGTAGCTCAGAACTCCGTCCAGCTGGTGGCGGTATTTTCCGTTTCTGGGCTCAGTACCCGCTGAAAAAAATTAAAGAAGAAAACACGGAAATCGAATTAGAAGCGAGTTTGTTTTGATTTTGAGCAGTCATTGTGTGGACCAGGAAGATACACAACTTAATACCGAATTGTCAGTCTTCTGAAAATGGCCAAATTACAATCTTTGAGTGTATTTGTTAATGAACGTTTAACAGTGGCTGCTGTGGAGATTTTTGACGTTGTAGAGAAAGTGGTAGCCGAGTACCAGGAGGAAATTTCCCGATCTAAAGAGGAGAATAACCGGCTACGGAGACTTCTGCGGATCACAACAGAGATAAAAGAGGAGGAAACCCCTGAGCAGCAGCACTGTGAGCAGGAGTGGAGCCCCAGTCTGAGGCAGGAGAACCCAGAGCTCACACAGATTAAAGAGGAACAGGAGGAAATCTGGACCAGTCAGGAGGTAGGGCAGCTTCAAGGCCTGGAGGCTGACACCATTGAGTTCATATTCACTCCTCCTTGTGTGAAAAGTGAATGTGATCTTCCCCAAACCCAGACTGTGGATGACAGAGGGAGTGACTTTAAACTGTTAGATCACAAACCTTTTGGCACTGTGACTCACATAAAAGGGTCTCGACATTTCGTGTGACCCTCCAGATAATCACGGTAATACCTCCAGCCACAGCTCAGCCGTAAGCAGCGACCCATTAGGACTTGACAGCAGCCCACCATTGAGGAAACCTACAAAAAGCAGCACCACGTCTAAAAAACCTCATTGCTGCCTTGACTGTGGCAAATGCTTCACTCAGATTGGCCAACTGAAGATGCACTCGAGGATTCATTCAGAGGCTAAACCATTTAGCTGTGGAGACTGTGGAAACAGATTTCAGCTGAAAGGAGAACTAACCAAACATATGTTGATTCACACTGGAGAGAAACCATTTAACTGTGGTGACTGTGGAAAAAGCTTCAATCGCAAGCTTACTCTGAACAGGCATTTACTACTTGTCCACAAAGAAGGAACTCAGTATGAAAATGGAAAGAAGAAAGGAGCGAAACCATTTTGTTGTGGTGACTGCGGGAAAAGTTTCACTCGTAGGCAGACCCTGAATAGACATAAAATGATTCACACAGGAGAAAAACCATTTAGTTGTGGGTACTGTGGGAAAGGCTTCAATCGCAAGGAGACCCTCATTGATCATATCCAGAATCACACAGGAGAAAAACCATTTAGCTGTGGTGACTGCGGAAAAAGCTTCAACAGGAAGAGGAACCTAACTTCTCATTTACTGACTCACACGGAAGAGAAACCATTTAGCTGTGGTGACTGTGGGAAAAGCTTCAAGCAAAAGAGTGACTTAACCAAACATATAATGATTCACATGGAAGAGAAGCCATTTAAGTGTGGAGACTGTGAAAAAACCTTCAATTACAAGGTTAACCTCAACAGGCATATACTGTTCATCCACAAAGAAAGAAAACAGGAAGATAGTGGAAAGAAGGAAGACAATTAAGACAGAGATCTTCTGTCAGGAGATGAGAATAAGAAGCAGGATATTGACAAGACTGTTAAGAAAGCAAAGCAACTCTAAATCATACTTCTTGTAGGTTTCAGATACATGGATATGTGATTCATTTACTTTAGTAAAATGTTATTCTATGGAAATAACGTTATATTTTATTTGAATAATGATCAAACAGTATAGTACAGGCTGTTGTTCAAAGTATGGTGTGGATGTTTTCACGTTGTTAGAAACAGGAGTTTCCCAGTCTATCAGGGTGATGAGAGAATGGTGAGACTAGTGTTATTGATACATTCAACATTTTGTACAATAAAAAGTAAAAAAACTACTAATGAACTAATAAAGTATTTTATAAGAAACATGTATTATAGTGCTGCGCTAAAACAAAAATGTGCACTCCCTGTGGGTCCCCCAGGAATGGATTGAGGAACACTGTTCTATTATGTTCTCGAGTCTAGATTTAAAGGCCCAATGTAGCCATTTTTATCTCAATATCAAATCATTTTAGGCTAACAATTTAAGTACCTTACTGTGATTGTTTTAAATTAAAATGGTCAAAGAGAAACATAAATAGCTTCTTAGCAAAGAGCAATTTCTCAGGCAAGAATTTTGCCAGGACTGTCTGGGAGTGATCTGAGTTGGGAGGGGAAAACTGAAAACAAGCTGTTGGCAGAGAGGTTTGGAATGCTCTTTCTTATTGGTCTATTAACTAGTGATAATAATAATAATAATAATAATAATAATAATAATAATAATAATAATATGCCATTTAGCAGACGCTTTTAGCCATAGTGACTTACAGTCATGTGTGCATACATTTTTACGTATGGGTGGTCCCGGGGATTCAAACCCACTACCCTGGCGTTACAAGCGCCATGCTCTACCAATTGAGCTACAGAGGACCAAAACTCCATCCCACCAAAACAGGCAGACATTTTCTAAAAGGGCAATATCACTATTTGTATTTATTATTCCAACCTCATGGTGTGGAAATATATAAAACACAGGAAAATCCGTTTTGTCTGCACTAGGCCTTTAATGATGGAAACTAGACATCCGAGTCTAGATAGTAGTTTTACCATAGGAATCTGCCAGCAATCCACAGTATCTGTTGACTTGAAATAACCATGAAACATATCACCGTTTATTTGTCTCCTCATGGTGCTGTGGAGTAGCATTGTCCAGATGCTGATCTAAGATCTTTTTTTTTTTTTAAAGAGCATAACCATTACAGACAAAGGACAGCTGCTTCTCGCCCACTCCCATCAGAACACTTGTACGTTAACTTTATTACTTTAGTAGCCAATCCTGAATTCACACACACACACACACACACACTTAACTGTTGAAGGTGACATGGTTGGGGAAAGACAAAAAAAAAACATTAACTGTGGCAGGATGTGAAAGATCTGAAAACAAAATCCTTCATCAAAATTTCCCACAACTAATTTTTTTCATAGCCATGGCTATTATCAATTTTTAAGAAGAAATAAATTATTCATTTAAAGATCTTGAATTTGACCATCAGATATTAGGCTCAAAATTAATTAAGTGTACCGATGCCTCTGTCTTTATGACCTTGGCCTGGGGAGAAAGTCTTAAAGAGTATCCAGTCTGCTCCAGGAGCTCATCCAGCTCCAGGTTCCGAATGATACTGACCAACCCCTTACTGATGCGATAGGTGCACTGGGGGTCAAAAGCACCTATGTGATGATCATGTTGGGTCACTTAGATCCTGTCCAACACCAGGTCTGACTGCAGGCTGATGATCAAACCCAAACGGAATCTGCTGGGATTTGTTCTATTTTCTGCAGTGATTTCTGCTGAAAATCTGCTAAACCTACTAACTAGTTATATATCTGTAGCTAGCAAAAGCATCATAATTCTTAACTGGTCCACTAGCCCGCCTATTTTTGTGTCGGAGTGACCTCAGGTGCTCCACCGCACTTTGACGCCGTATGTAGTCGATTGAATTCTGACAGTCTTTGCTGAAAAGTACTCCTCCATCCTCGTACAGTTCAGCTGGAAACTCCCTGGCTGTTATTCTGGTCGCCAAGTGTTTACTCCTCAGCTCCTCTGCTGTAAATCTGGGCATTTTTAGCTAGATAACATTACTTAAGTCCTCAGATTGATGCCATTCCTCACTGAGTTGTCTGCACCACTCACACAAGGGATCAGTGGTGGAAAAAGTACCCAATTGTTATACTTGAGTAAAAGTAAAGATACCTTAATAGAAAATGACTCAAGTAAAAGTGAAAGTCACCCAGTAAAATACTACTTGAGTAAAAGTCTAAAAGTATTTGGTTTTAAATATACTTAAGTATCAAAAGCAAAAGTACAATTGTGAATCATTTCAAATTCCTTATATTAAGCAAACCATACGGCACCATTTTCTTGTTTTTTAAATTTACGGATAGCCAGGGGGCACGGTTTACAAAGTAATTTAGTGAGTCCGCCAGATCAGAGGCAGTAGGGATGACCAGGATGTTCTCTTCATAAGTGTGTGAATTAGGGTTCGAAACAGCAGGTCAGGAAAAGGTAGCACGTCCAGTGAAAACAGGACACCGCTTACCAGCATGTTTGACAAGCTTAATACATTTGTATCACAAACACTTTTTTTGAAAGTCATGTTGAAAGTGGCATTTTTGGCAATTTGTAGACCAATACAATAAATTAATGTGAAAATGTGTATTTCAGAATCTAGACATATTCCATATGTTAGAGCACACTATAAGGAGTATAATAAGAAGTATAATGACACCAAGATGTTGTCTGTATTATGTACGGTTCACGGATCATAAGGTCTTACAGGAGGCATGTATATTCTAGGTCTAAAAGGGCCTAATATTCCCACTTTCATCATAATTTTCTAAAATGTTTTTGAAGTTTCTATGTGAGAATTGACACCCAAAATAATCTGATAATCTGATACCCAAAATATTTCCCGCTTCCTCTGGCGTGGAATCGCCCCAAAGGGATGAGGGTGAAGTCCACCTCTAGTTAGTGTGTGTTTTTGTCGTGTTGAGAAGAGTACGCAAACCATTTTCTCAAGGACCACTCCGTAAAGAGACAACTCTCCATAAAGGTACAAAGACAGAAATGTGTGTGTCCTCTTCCTCTTGGACCAGAAAAAATACACGTTTTGCTGTATCCGCATTTGAACTCCTACTTTTTGACAAGCAAACTCACTCTCTCATTCTCTCGCTCCCTCTTTTCACCTTTTCCTCCTTTCCAGGGTTATTCATAACTATGGAGACACTGAACTAAATGGGATACCGCCAGTCGTCTGGCTTCGGTAGGCCCTGGCCCAGACACGGCCTTCATCTCCTTTACTTGTTCTCCCACAACTACACTGAACAAAAATATAAACGCAACATGTAAAATGTTGGTACCATACTTCATGAGCTGAAATAAAAGAGCCCAGAAATGTTCCAATACACACAAAATGCTTATTTCTCAAAAATGTTGTGTACAAATATGTTTACATCCCTGTTAGTGAGCATTTCTCCTTTGCCAAAATAATCCATCCACTTTACAGATGTGGCATATCAAGAAGCTGACTAAACAGCATGATCATTACACAGGTGCACCTTGTGCTGGGGACAATAAAAGGCCACACTAAAATGTGCAGTTTTGTCACACAACACAATGCCACAGATGTCTCAAGTTTTGTGGGAGTGTGCAATTGGCATGCTGACCGCAGGAATGTCCACCAGAGCTGTTGCCAGAGAATTGAATACTAATTTCTCTACCATAAACTGCCTCCAATGTCGTTTTAGAGAATTTGTCAGTACGTCCTACCGTCCTTACAACCAAAGACCATGTGTATGGCGTCGTGTTGGTGAGCGGTTTGCTGATGTCAATGTTGTGAACAGAGTGCCCCATGGTGGATTTGGGGTTATGGTATGGGCAGGCATAAGCAATTGCATTTTATTGATGGAAATTTGAATGCACAGAGATACCGTGACGAGATCCTGAGGCCCATTGTCGTGCCATTCATCTGCAGCCATCACCTCATGTTTCAGCATGATAATGCACGGCCCCATGTCACAAAGATCTGCACACAATTCCTGGAAGCTGAAAATATCCCAGTTCTTCCAGGGCCTGCATACTCACCAGACATGTCACCCATTGAGCATGTTTAGGATGCTCTGGATCGACGTGTAGACAGCGTGTTCCAATTCCCGCCAATATACAGCAACTTTGTACAGCCATTAAAGAGGAGTGGGACAACATTCCACAGGACACAATCAACAGCCTGATCAACTCTATTCGAAAGGAGATGTGTCGTGCTGCATGAGGCAAATGGTGGTCACACCAGATACTGACTGGTTTTCTTATCCACACCCCTACCTTTTTTTAAGGTATCTGTGACCAACAGTGGGGAAAACAAGTATTTGATACACTGCCGATTTTGCAGGTTTTCCTACTTGCAAAGCATGTAGAGGTCTGTAATTTGTATCATAGGTACACTTCAACTGTGAGAGACGGGATCTAAAACAAAAAACCAGAAAATCACATTGTATGATTTTTAAGTAATTAATTTGCATTTTATTGCATGACATAAGTATTTGATACATCAGAAAAGCAGAACTTAATATTTGGTACAGAAACCTTTGTTTGCAATTACAGAGATCATACGTTTCCTGTAGGTCTTGACCAGGTTTGCACACACTGCAGCAGGGATTTTGGCCCACTCCTCCATACAGACCTTCTCCAGATCCTTCAGGTTTCGGGGGCTGTCGCTGGGCAATACGGACTTTCAGCTCCCTCCAAAGATTTTCTATTGAGTTCAGGTCTGGAGACTGGCTAGGCCACTCCAGGACCTTGACATGCTTCTTACGGAGCCACTCCTTAGTTGCCCTGGCTGTGTGTTTCGGGTCGTTGTCATGCTGGAAGACCCAGCCACGACCCATCTTCAATGCTCTTACTGAGGAAAGGAGGATGTTGGCCAAGATCTCGCGATACATGGCCCCTTCCATCCTCCCCTCAATACGGTGCAGTCGTCCTGTCCCCTTTGCAGAAAAGCATCCCAAAAGAATGATTTTTCCACCTCCATGCTTCACGGTTGGGATGGTGTTCTTGGGGTTGTACTCATCCTTCTTCTTCCTCCAAACACGGCGAGTGGAGTTTAGACCAAAAAGCTCTATTTCTGTCTCATCAGACCACATGACCTTCTCCCATTCCTCCTCTGGATCATCCAGATGGTCATTGGCAAACTTCAGACGGGCCTGGACATGCGCTGGCTTGAGCAGGGGGACCTTGCGTGCGCTGCAGGATTTTAATCCATGACGGCGTAGTGTGTTACTAATGGTTTACTTTGAGACTGTGGTCCCAGCTCTCTTCAGGTCATTGACCAGGTCCTGCCGTGTAGTTCTGGGCTGATCCCTCACCTTCCTCATGATCATTGATGCCCCACGAGGTGAAATCTTGCATGGAGCCCCAGACCGAGGGTGATTGACCGTCATCTTGAACTTCTTCCATTTTCTAATAACAGTTGTTGCCTTCTCACCAAGCTGCTTGCCTATTGTCCTGTAGCCCATCCCAGCCTTGTGCAGGTCTACAATTTTAACCCTGATGTCCTTACACAGCGCTCTGGTCTTGGCCATTGTGGAGAGGTTGGAGTCTGTTTGATTGAGTGTGTGGACAGGTGTCTTTTATACAGGTAACGAGTTCAAACAGGTGCAGTTAATACAGGTAATGAGTGGAGAACAGGAGGGCTTCTTAAAGAAAAACTAACAGGTCTGTGAGAGCCAGAATTTTTACTGGTTGGTAGGTGATCAAATACTTATGTCATGCAATAAAATGCAAATTAATCACTTAAAAATCATACAATGTGATTTTCTGGATTTTTGTTTTAGATTCCGTCTCTCACAGTGGAAGTGTACCTATGATACAAATTACAGACCTCTACATGCTTTGTAAGTAGGAAAACCTGCAAAATCGGCAGTGTATCAAATACTTGTTCTCCCCACTGTATATCTGTATTCCCAGTCATGTGAAATCCATAGATTAGGGTCTCATTTATTTATTTCAATTCTCTGATTTCCTTATATGAACTGTAACTAAGTAAAATCTTTGAAATTGTTGCATGTTGTGTTTATATTTTTGTTCATACATCAAATTCACTGAAAACTGTGAAATGGTGACAGCGCGAAACCTGCATGAGGCAAATGGTGGTCACACCAGATACTGACTGGTTTTCTTATCCACACCCCTACCTTTTTTTAAAGGTATCTGTGACCAACAGATGTATATCTGTATTCCCAGTCATGTGAAATCCATAGATTAGGGTCTCATTTATTTATTTCAATTGTCTGATTTCCTTATATGAACTGTAACTAAGTAAAATCTTTGAAATTGTTGCATGTTGTGTTTATATTTTTGTTCATACATCAAATTCACTGAAAACTGTGAAATGGTGACAGCGCGAAACCTGAAAAGGCGTTTGGCTTCCACAGCTTCTTCGACAACATAGAGGATGGTGATGGCCAATGTTACCAACTGCTCCCAGACCAGGTTTTACCGTACTAAGAGGTGGGCAATCTGAATGAACAAGGGTCTGAGAACCTGCTGCCGGATTAGGTCAACGAAAACCACACAAGACACAATGAAGACAGCAACATACACCAGATCATCATCAGCAGGCCCGCATGGAATATGCGCACACCGAATTCTGATGAATATCTGCAGAATTTCAAATAGACCAGCTGATAGAGAAGTTAACAAAAATGTACTTGTTGCTAAATTTGCATTTTTATTTCATTTTCATGTATTTCAATCACCCAAAAGTGTCCCACTCTCCCAACCATAGCCCATCGCCTGCAGTGGTGTAAAGTACTTAAGTAAAAATACTTTAAAGTACTACTTAAGTTTTTTGGGGGGTATCTGAACCTTACTTTACTATTTATATTTTTGACAACTTTTACTTTTACTTCACTACATTCCTAAAGAAGATAATGTACTTTTTACTCCATACATTTTTCCTGACACCCAAAAGTACTCGTTACATTTTTTATGCTTAGCAGGACAGGAAAATGGTCCATTCACACACGTATCAAGAGAACATCCTGGTCATCCCTACTGCCTCCAATTTAGCCGACTAACTAAACACAAATGCTTCGTTTGTAAATTAAACTATCTGTAAATTTAAAAATTTAAAAATCGTGCTGTCTGGTTTGCTTAATATAAGGATTTTTAAAAATGATTTACACTTTACTTTTTCTATTAAGTTATCTTTACTTTTACTCAATTATGACAATTGGGTACTTTTTCCACAACTGGATATTTCCCTTAAGGACCAATGGAATGGTCTACAATGTGCACACCCCGCCCACGTAAAACGAACTCGCCCATTGATACAAGGTAGGTTGACAGATTTGTAAAAAAAAATGTAAACAAACAATTGGGAAATCAATTGTGTTCGTGACATTTAATGCTAAGGCGAAGACAACTTTGATTGGGAAAGGTTGTAGCTTGATAGCTACGTTTGTCATTTTACTTTAATTTTTTATACAAAACATAAATGGCCAGTCTGATAGTCGGATGTAGTTGTCAAGGTAGCCCAAGGAAATTGCGTCAGTTTTTCCTCGACATACTGATTAAGGTTGGTTGGTTGTATGGATCATTAATTAGCTAGCTATACGAGCATAATATAAGTGTCTGTTTATGGCAAAACTTGAGTTGATTAGCTGCTCAACTGCATCGACGCTCGGTCGACGGTTGCTAGCGCGGAGGTGGATCCGCCTGTCATTGTCGTGAGTGCAATGTGTGATGCTGCACTTCAGCGCCAGGCTGTGCTGTGTTGTTAGGCCGCTAGCGAGTTTGTGTTGATTTTGCACGGACAGTGCTAAATGTGTCAAGTGTATAGTCATTGCAAATTGTGTAGTAGTAACTAGTATCCCTCTAGCTTTATGCCAAAGTTTGGATGGAAACGTTATTGTTGTTATGGTCTTGCTCTCGACAAGACTGGCTATGCAGTTAGCTAGCTACTGTAACTAGCTTAGCCTATCTAGCACGACGTTTGCAGGCTAACTAGCAAGCTAAGTCTTGTTAACATCACTAGCAGCAGTTGGTCTACAACAACTTATGCAGCTTAGCTAGCTAAGTTGCTGATATCACTGCTATATCAATTTACGCAATATGATAAACTGTTAACCAAAGCCAGGCAGTTGACAGGTAAGCTAGTGTCACGGGCATCGGGTGTTGACTGCTGATTGTAGCCCGAAGGCCGGTAGATGGCGCTTTCGAAACGACTCAATATCGTCATCTGCCGGCCTTTGGGTTATGCTGATTGTAGTGACTGTCGAAACTGTTCTGACTTGACACTGACAGTTTACGTGGTCTACTACTAGACCTCTACGTATCCCAAGTAGGTTTGGATTAGTTAGCTAGTAAATAGTCTGTAGATTTTCCACTGCTATTTTCAGGTTGTCTGACTGCATTTAATCTCCCTAGGCCCCAATCTAATAGCCTACAGTGAAGGCTCAGGCTGTCGTAATGTCGGAGCCCAAGGCACCCACCCCGACTCCGGCTGGAGACATACAAAGGATGGCTATTCAAATGGACGAATTACATCAAGGGCTACCAGCGACGATGGTTCGTCTTGAGCAACGGTTTACTATCTTACTACAGGTAAGAATGGGGCGAGATGGGGTGACATGACATAGTACCTCTTTGCATCCTCTGTAACAGATAAGACTAACAGTTACCAGAAAAATTTCCAGCAGTTCTGTTAACAACAGTAAGGGCAGGTGTTTGGCAGGTGGGAGCGAAGGACACTGTGCTAGCTAGCTTGTTAGCTAGGAGGACTCTGGTACACAGCAGGCGGGGGCAACACCTGTAGCTAGGTCCTAGGATACCGGTAGACAGTGTCCTTAGCCCCTGAAAAACTCTGATAATACTTTTATTTCCCCTTTGATCCACATTTTAATCGCCTAGACAATCAAGGGAAATCCCAAAATATCAAAAGTGTCACACAAGCATGAAGATGGCATGCTCGATGGGGGGCGTTCCTACAGATGCCGGAATGCCACCATGCAGGAACGCCCTGAATTGCGGGCTGCAATCACACGCTATTGGAAAAATCTAGAAGAATGCCATTGTTATCCAGGGATATGGCTACGGTCATTTTGTCACTGTCAATGTATAAACGGTTACATTATAGCTGTGATTTGCTCTGTGTTGCGTTGACATTTCCCCTGCACTACAAGGTGAATACAACTTGCTCTCCTTTATCATGAGTTTTGACTATGGCGCACAGTATCATAAAGAAATTGAAGCTAGAGGTCATCATGGATTCCCTGTGTAACTCTTTGCGATTTAATGGTGTCACAATATTGCATGACTCATCTCCGTTTTGCTTGCCACAAAGAGGTGTCTGAATACTTAGTGTGTTTTCAGCTCTGTGGGGGAGTCATCATGTCTTCACAGGGCTGTGTAAAATGAGTCGTGTTTGTTTAATGGGTTTTGGAGACAGACTGTGTACCATTCACCTCCAGACTGTGTACCATTCACCTCCCACTCCAAGCACGCTGTGTGTGTGTTGCGTGAACAGTACTGTTTGCCTAACAATTTAGAGTCTGGTGATAAGCACATCCAACAATTCACACACTTTTCATGTTCCTATCTCTGAGTCTTTTTCCAATGAGGTTGTTTTCTCTCGAGTAACTTGCCAAGACTGCATTTAGCGAGACATTTGCTCAAAGGTTTTTGCAATCATGCAAAATTGCCAAACCAGAAATGGTGCAATGAAATGTTTTTCCAACACTAGGCTAGATTGCGCCTGAGATAACATAGCTGTATTGGACAGATTCCTTTGTTCCATATGAACAAATTAGTTAGGTAACAATAGCCAATAGTCCACACTGAACCATCAGTCAGCTGGTTTCTATTGCCACGCTTCCCTGTAGTCTGAGTATTGGGTCCCCCCCTCCTCTTTGCTGGTGTAATCATAATGGTTCCTGGTTAAACTGGCTGTAATCAGAGACCTTTACTTAATGGAATGTCAAAGAAAACATTAATGTGGAACAGAGAGCATTGTTGTCCAAAATTAGGTTACTCAATTTTGCTCGAACTAGCCTAAGGCTACCTCAGTCTGAACATATTCCCTAGTCTCTATCCCTATTTCTGGTGTTTGCAGAAGAAAATAAACCGGGTAGGTGAAATTGTCTTCCAGTAGGCTTAGAGAAGCTTCTGCCATATTGCTTCCTATATGGTTCCTTGATGAGCAAACACTGAAGGGGACCAGGTTAGGGGTCTAGGGAATGTTTTTGGACCAGGCGTACAAGCAAGAGTTGACTGGATAAGGAGCTGGTTCAGGAGTTGACTGGTAACGGAATTGACTGGTTACAGAGTTGACTTTTTCAGGAGTTGACACTAGTTAAACCCACCCCTCTCTCTCTCTGTTTCTCCCCAGGACCCAGGCGGAGATGGGCCACACGTGCCGGGGCACCATCAACCTGGCCACAGCCAACATCGCGGTGGAGGACTCGTGCAACTTTGTCATCTCCAACGGCGGGGCGCAGACCTACCACCTGAAGGCCAGCTCTGAGGTGGAGCGGCAGCGCTGGATCACCGCCCTAGAGCTGGCCAAGGCCAAGGCGGTCCGCAATCAGGCTGAGTCTGGTGAGGGAGGGAGAAGAGGGAGAGGAGGAGGAAGGGATTTGTCTGTGTAGAACAGTCTGTGATGGGTACAGAGAGAGGGTACGGGAAGGAGGGTTGAGGGGGGCTGTCTGAGTGGAGTGTATACTGTATGTGTTTCTTCATGTTCCTTTGAGAAAGAGGAGGTTATTTTACAGTTTACTGTATAACCCCCAGTAAAAGTGATGGGGTGGGGCTATCATTCTGATAGAATGTAAAAAAATAAATAATGTTTTGTCATCTTTCAGCCAATCAACATTCAGGTCTCGACCCACCCAGTGTGTATGTGTGTTATATATATATATATATATATATATATATATATACTTACTACCGGTCAAAAGTTTTAGAACACCTACTCATTCAAGGGTTTTTCTTTATTTGTACTATTTTCTACATTCTACACTTTTTTGGTTACTACATGATTCCATATGTGTTATTTCATAGTTTTGATGTCTTCACTATTATTCTACAATGTAGAAAATAGTAAAAATTAATAAAAACCCTTGAATGAGTAGGTGTGTCCAAACTTGTAACTGGTACTATGTGTGTGTGTGTGTGTGTGTGTGTGTGTGTTCAACCCTTTCCTTTCTCTCTTCTCCAGACGACTCTGGTGATGAGTGTCCCACTTCACCCCCTACCTCGGGACAGGCCGGAGGGGCACGTAACTCTAACTCAGAGGTCCAGTCCACACTACGCACGCTGGGCAGCAAGGTGGAAGACCTGAGCACCTGCAATGACCTCATTGCCAAGCACGGCTCCGCCCTCCAAAGGTCAGGGGTCAACCCATCACTCTCACACAAACCTTACAATAAACAACTGGTTGAATCCCCATGTATAGACAACGATAGTAATGGAAGATAACTTTGACCACACACATAGAACACATCAACGGATGCAAAAGCTATTGCTCTGTTCTATCCTTACAAGCACATAGTAACTGGTTGGCCAGATAAGGGGCTAAGATTTTGGTATGGACCAGATATTTGTCTTGGTTGCAGAGTAGTCTTGAGTGAATAAACAAATGAGATGTACTACATACGAAAGGGATGCGCTGAGGGGATGGGTTGAAGGGACTGGCTTACGCTCCTTGGCTGTGCCTCTGTCCTAGGTCCCTGTCAGAGCTGGAGGGGGTGCGGCTGGGAGGCGACACGGATGGCAAGATCCGGCAGGTGACGGAGAGAGCCACGTTGTTCCGCATCACCTCCAACGCTATGATCAACGTACGTGTTGATGTTATAGTTTTTATAGTATGCAAAGGCAAAACTGGTTTACAAAGCATTGTACATAGAATACAGTGTAGGTCTAATAAAGTAGTCTAATAATATAGTAAAGACAGCTGTACCTTGACTGTTACACAAACATTTACGAGGCTTTGTGGTGTTGTATGAATGTTCTTAAAGCGTTTCTGTGACGTTTCCCTGACATTCCTCTAACGCTTTCTCCCCCAGGCGTGCAGAGACTTCCTGGCCCTGGCCCAGGCCCACAGTAGCGGTGGCAGAAAGCCTTGCATTCGGACGCGGGACCAGAGGATAAGACTGGAGGAAACATTGGAGCAGCTAGCCAAGCAACACAACCACCTGGAGAGGGCCTTCAGAGGAGCCACCGTACTGCCCCCTTCCCAGAGCAACCCCACCCTGGACAGCAAGAGTAAGGCATCACCTCAGACCCCGAACAAACTGTTACATTAACTCTGTGACCCCTTACCTTTAATCCCAAACTGACTGTTAGCATGCTAGTTAAGTCAACCAGTGAATCTACAACCCCACTCTCGTTCATAATATTTAGTTTTCTTCCTCTCTCTCAGGTTCGGGCTCAGTAAAGGGCGACGCGAGCGACGAGGATGATGAGAATGAGTTCTTTGACGCCATGGAGGACCCAGCGTTCATCACTGTACCGGCCGACCCCAAGTATCATAGGTCAGCACACCTTTACCTCTTTCTTTTTACTCGATCTGATCTGTCCTGTTTCTCGCTCTCTTCCTTCTCTCTCAACCTCTTTTCATCAATACAAATGGCATGGTATTTTATGAGTGATAAACTGAGCTTTTAAAAGGCAAACTGTAATTGGTCAAATGCAATTCTTTCTTTCTCTCTATATATCTCTGTTTCTTTCTCTTCCACTCAGAAGGTCAGGAAGTAACGTCAGTGGTCTCAGCACTGAGACTGGAATCGATGACCAGTCGGTGAGTCTGTCACTGTGTTTTGAAGTTAAATATTTTTTTAGTTACTTGCTTTACTTGTCCCTTGAAATAATTGTTTTTGTTTGTTCTGCCTTCTTCTTTGGCCGCCCACAGCTTTGTGACGAGCAGTCGTTGGGGTCCAATTCGGAGTCGCCCCAGTCCCTGGAGGTGGAGCCAGTGAGAAGAGGCGGACCAAAATCCCAGACAAGCCCAACTATTCGCTGAACCTCTGGAGCATCATGAAGAACTGCATCGGCAAGGAGCTCTCCAAGATCCCCATGCCTGTAAGAAACACGTGTGACTGTAGACTATTGCAGCACACCCTAACCGTTGCTTTCAGCTCTGCATTGTATTGAACGAGTGCAGAAGGCAGGGAACGACTTTCTGGAGTGAAATGCATCTACAGGTAACTGCCATGGAAATACTTGATTAAATGAGGGATACAAAGTATATTGAAAGCAGGTGCTTCCACACAGGATGGTTCCTGAGTATATTAAGCAATTAACATCCCATCATGCTTAGGGTCATGTATAAAAATGCCCAGTTGCCTAACTATTTTGGCTACCATGGCTAGAAGAAGAGATCTGTGATGTTGAAAGAGGGGTCTTAAAGGAGCATAGGGGGTTTAAAGGGTGTGTGTGTGTGTCTCAGTCACAAGATCTCAAC
Source organism: Coregonus clupeaformis (assembly GCF_020615455.1). Lineage (NCBI taxonomy): Eukaryota > Metazoa > Chordata > Actinopteri > Salmoniformes > Salmonidae > Coregonus > Coregonus clupeaformis. The sequence continues at coordinate 20,620 of NW_025535110.1, forward strand.
CCAATTGAACATTTATGGCAAATTCTGGAGCGGTGCCTGAGACAGCGTTTTCCACCGCCATCAACAAAACACCAAATGATGGAATTTCTCGTGGAACAATGGTGTTGCATCCCTCCAATAGAGCTCCAGACACTTGTAGAATCAATCCCAAGGCGCATTGACACTTTATGTCAGTGTTCCTTTATTTTGCCAGTTACCTGTATTTTGCCCCTTCCATTCAAAGTTTCCTTTCTTCCTCTCCCCCTTTTCTCCCCTTCTCAGGTGAACTTCAACGAACCAATCTCCATGCTCCAGCGTCTGTCCGAGGACTTAGAATACTACGAGCTCCTAGATAAGGCGGCTAAATGCCAGAGCTCTCTGGAGCAGCTGTGCTACGTGGCTGCCTTCACCGTATCGTCCTACTCTACTACGGTCCACCGCACAGGGAAACTCCTTCAACCCCTACTGGGGGAGACCTGGGCGAACTGGACCCCGGCTGAGGAGAGCGGGCTACCGCTCACTGTGGACAGGTAAAGGAGGGAGGGGGACACGGGATGACTGGTAGGAAAGAGAGGGGGGTGGGCAATGTGGGAATGACTGGTTGGGAAAGAGAGGAATTGGAAAAACAGAAGGGGGGGAGAGGGCTACAGGTTCAAATGGGTGAGGGGCTAAGAGAGGGAGGGGGGCAGAGAGAGAGTAGGAGAGAAGAAGCTTTGCATCTACAGTGCTCCTTTACTGTCGATGATGTACAGAAATGGCTATATGTTTTTAAAACCAATACACATTCAATAAACCACGAATTGACATCACAACAATTTGATCATATCAATCCGGTTTATTACAAGTTGCAACAAGGAGACCCCTCCCAGAACAAAAGCAGAGCAGGCCCTTAAATATTAATCACACAGCATCAAATGTTCTGTAAACACCAGCCCGAGAGGCTTGCAGGAAGTCGCAGCATTAGCTGCGAAAGTGTCTGAGATCCATTATCACTGTCCTCGAATCCAGTCTGGCGTCAAACATTAACCATAACATTCAACACTGGCAGACATTTGATACTGGCAGTTAAACAGGTCAAAGGTAAGAACATCAGTACTTGGTTACAGATAATGATATACTACTTATTTAAATATATTACTTAAACATACATGGTTAACTCTGTTTCCCTTCCCCAGGGGAATGCATCTGTCTGCGTCTTCCGCACATACAATCATGTTTATTACATATCAATCCATTTCAACAGTAAATCAAATACAGGAAAATAATTACTCATTTACAATTCCCACAGTACATTTACAGAGGGCATCTATGGGTACAAACAGCCAGTTAGTCAGAGAACTGTCAAGAGTCACAGTGTTGTCAATAACCTGTGGTGCTGAAACGTCCTGTTCTGCTGTAGCATATTCCAATAGTCCGCCACATAATACCCATAAAAACACGGAAATGGTTCCAGTGGTCTTTCCGCCATTCATTTTTCACATCGAGAATTTTACAAAAAAATCAAATTAATTGTGTGTTTGGTGTATGCTTACCTTGGCGTGATGTTTTGATAGCCGTGAGTTTTATCAATATATTTGCCTCAATTGCCTCAATAAAATGTGCTATGCTAATTATTCATAAAGTTACCTTGTCCGAGAGAGATTTGCACGGTTATCAAAACGTGCGCCAGGGTAAGCCTACGAAACCCAGACCTTATATGAAGTAGTTCTAAAATCCCAGATGGAAAAATGAATGGTGAAAAAACGATTGGAACCATTTCTGGGTTTTATGACTCATGCTGTGGTACTCCATTCCCTGGGGGAATTACTGAGAGGAAAACACCTTCTAGTGGCAGCTGTGGGAAACAACTGCACTCTACTCCCACATTCACACTCTTATGAAACTAATTTGCATAAATTGTTTAAATATGTTGTTTTAGCCCAGCACAGCCACATCTGACTCAAGTAATCGCTAATCATCAAGCCATTGATTAGTCGAATCAGGTGTTTTAGTGCACAGTTAGAAAGAAAAATGTGTACCTTGTGGGTCCCCAGGACTGCAGTTGCGAAACACTGTGCTAAGTGACTCAATTGTAAGTATAGCCCCTACCCAATCCTCCTCTATCCCTTCCTCCAGGTGAGTCACCACCGCCTGCAGCGGCTCATCATGCCATCTCGGGAGAGAGGCTGGACCCTCCGACAGGAGATCTCCCTCGCCAGCAAGTTCAGGGGAAAATACCTCTCCATCATGCCTCTGGGTAAGGCAGTGTGTGAGGACTGGTAGCTGCCAGTGAATGTCTCCATCATACTCTTTTTTTTTTTGTTTGTTTAGTTGGCATTTTACATCTTTGCTGTGGTGTAATCATCTTCCACAGGTTCTATCCAATGTATGTTTGAGAAGAGCAACAATCTCTACTCGTGGAAGAAAGTCACTACAACAGTACACAACATCATTGTGGGCAAATTGTGGATCGACCAGGTAAGAAAAATGTCACACTCAATCTTTGGCATAGACGCATCCAGATCCTACAATGGGCGTTAGGAGATTTTAGACCAATTCCAAGTATTAAAAAAAAACATTCAAGATTTATTTTGGTGAACTACACATTCCATTCTCTCTCTGGTTTTCTCAGTCGGGAGAGATAGACGTGGTGAACCACCGGACCGGCGACCGCTGCCATCTCAAGTTCGCCCCTACAGCTACTTCTCCAGAGACGTGGCCAGGAAGGTGACTGAGCGTGGTGACAGACAAGGAGGGTAAGGCCCACTATGTGCTGTCAGGGACGTGGGATGAGAAGATGGAGTTCTCAGGGTGATGCAGAGCAATAAGGAGAGAAGCGGGGCGCCGAGGGCAAACAGAAGACCGTCTACCAGACGCTCAAGCCAAGGAGCTCTGGAAAAGAAACCCACTACCGTGAGTAGAGTGTGGGGGTGGGTGAGGGTTGTGTGGGTGTGTTTTTGCTGAAGAGGTGCAGCAATCAGAAAAAATACATTTGGTGTGTCAAAGAAGACGGCTTTTTTCAATAACTCATCTTTGGTCTTTCTCTCTCTTTCCTATCTGTCCCTTCCACTTCCTCCTCCTCTCTCTCTCTCTCCTCATTCCCCTCTTTATTTCCATCCCCCTCTCTTCCTCCCATCTGCAGTGAGGGAGCGGAGACCATGTACTACTTCGTTCGCTGGCGCTGACGCTCAACCGAGCCCGAGGAGGGCGTGGCGCCACCGACAGCCGGCGGCGGCCCGACCAGCAGCTGATGGAGGCGGGCCGGTGGGACGAGGCCAACGCCGAGAAGCAACGGCTGGAGGAGAAGCAGAGGGGCGTCCGCGCGAGAGGGAGAGAGGCCCAGCGCGCAGCCAACCTGCCCGAGGAGGGGCAGAGGGGGTGGAGGTAGCAGAGGACGGTAAGAAAGAGGGGAGGGGGCGAGGGAAGGAGGGTGCAAGAAGGGCTACGTCTCAATTATCTCTCCTTCCTTAGTGTTCACTTGTTGACTTTCCTATACTTATTTGAAAGGAAATGACTGGTATAAGAAACATGGTGGAGACTCCACTAACCAATGCCTCACCAATCCAATGTGTGAAGTAGTAAACAAGTGCATTTCTTGTGCTTGTGAGTAAGCAAGTACTCCCCATTAACTTGAATGAGGAGTCTGTGCTCTTTTGGCTTCTATTGGTAGCTAGAGAGAGGGAAATGAGATGGAGGCAGGTTTGAGGAAGAAAAAGTGAGTGTTCGTCCTAGATGTTCATATTCTGTCTACCAGTCTGTCCCTTTCTCCTCTTGTACAGTTGAAATCGGAAGTTTACATACACCTTAGCCAAATACATTTAAACTCAGTTTTCCACGATTCCTGACATTTAATCCTAGTAGAAATTCCCTGTCTTAGGTCAGTTAGGATCACCACTTTATTTTGGGAATGTGAAATGTCAGAATAATAAGAGAGAATGATTTATTGCTGCTTTTGTTTCTTTATCACATTCCCAGTGGGTCAGAAGTTTACATACACTCAATTAGTATTTGGTAGCATTGCCTTTAAATTGTTTAGCTTCGGTCAAGGCGTTTTGGGTAGCCTTCACAGAAACTTCCCCGCAATAAGTTTTAGGTGAATTTTGCGCCAGTTCCTCCACAGCAGTGGTGTAACTGAGTCAGGTTTGTAATCCTCCTTGCTCGCTTGCGGCTTTTTCAGTTCTGCCCTACCAATTCTATAGGATTGAGGTCAGGGCTTTGTGATGGCCACTCCAATACCTTGACTTTGTTGTCCTTAATCAATTTCTGCCACAGCTTTGGAAGTATGCTTGGGGTCATTGTCCATTTTGGAGGAAATTTTTGCGACCAAGCTTTACTTCCTGACTGATGGCATCTTGAAATATTGCTTCAATATATCCACATAATTTTCCTTCCTCATGATGCCATCTATTTTGTGGAGTTGCACAGTCCCCTCCTGCAACAAAGCACCCCCCATAGAATGATGCCACCTTACCCCTGTGCTTCGCGGTTTGCGGATGGTGTTCTTTGGCTTACAAGCCACCCCCTTTTTCCTCCAAACATAACGATGGTTCATTAAACAGTTCTATTTTTGTTTCATCAGACCAGAGGATATTTCTCCAAAAAGTCCGATCTTTGTCCCCATGTGCAGTTGCAAACCGTAGTCTGGCTTTTTTTGGCGGTTTTGGAGCAGTGACTTCTTCCTTGCTGAGCGGCCTTTCAGGTTATGCTCGATATCGGACTCGTTTTACTATGGATATAGATACTTTTGTACCTGTTTCCTCCAGCATCTTCACAAGGTCCCTTTGCTGCTGTTCTGGGATTGATTTACACTTTTTCGCACTTCAAAGTCATGTTAATCTCTAGGAGACAATCGTCTCCTTCTAGGTATTCGGCTGCGCTGGTCCCATAGTGTTTGATGCTTGCGTACTATTGTTTTCCACAGATGAGCGTGCTGGTACCTTCCAGGCGTTTGGAAATTGCTCCCAAGGATGAACCAGACTTGTGGGGTCTTCTAATTTTTTTCTGAGGTCTTGGCTGATTTCGTTTTGATTTTCCCATGAGGCACTGAGTTTGAAGGTGGTGCCTTGAATACATTCCACAGGTACACACCTCAATTGGCGTCAATTAGCCTATCAGAAGATTCTAAAACCATGACATCATTTTCTGGAATTTTCCAAGCTGTTTAAAGGCACAGTCAACTTGGTTGCAATTTCTGACCCTCGAAATGTGATTCAGTGAAATAATCTGTCTATGTAAACAATTGTTGGAAAAATAGTATTTGTTATGCACAGAGTTAGATGTCTTAACCGACTTGCCAAAACTATAGTTTGTTAACAAAAATGTGTAGTGGTTAAAAAACGTTTTAATGACTCCAACTAAGTGTATGTAAACTTCCCCTGGCTTCAACTGTATATATCTGTCTGTCTGTCTGTCTGTCTTTTTTTCCTACCCGATTTGTCTGTCTCTCTGTCCCCCAAGCTGTCATTGGGACTCTTTCATCACTTCTCGCCATTTAAGCATACTCCTTTCTCTTCCCGTCTTTTCTCCTATTGTCTCACTCTACCTTTACTCTCTCCTCTCTCTCTCCACACAAGCGCAGCCAATCCACTTTTCACCCAAGGTGGGTGTGGTTAATACCTCTGACTATCCATCCACCTCATCTCATAGTTTCCCGCTTTCTTTGTTCATCCATCCTTTGGTTTGTGCTGTGTTCAGCCGATGCAGTGGAGATTAGCGAGCGAGCCGTGCCTTCAGATGAAAGCAAGTACCACTAACTCCCCCTTTCCTCTGTCCATCTTCCTCGCTTTCTCCACCCTTTCGCTCTCTTATTCCCTCCCTTTCTGAGTCAGATCCGTCTATCACTTTCCGTTTGGTTTGTGTGTGTGTGTGTGTGTGTGTGTGTGTGTGTGTATATAGACAAAGGTAGTTAGACAAATGCTAGCTAGCTAGCTTTCTTGTGATGCAAATATGCTAGTCAATCAATACCAGGGTCGTATTCATTGAGTGCACACTGTAGCAAAATATTTACAAAAACAAGAGTTTCTTATTGGACAAGTTCAAAGTCCCCTCCCTTTTTCGGGACGTTTCTCTACCCGCGCTGGCATCTATTGACTACAACCCAGATTTCCAGGCTATGCCTAGAGGCTTGACTTTTCTTGTGCTTGTGAAATGCACATTTTAATTCTAATACTCAATAGAGGAATGTTTAAAGTATGTTTTGAAGAAAACTTATTTTCGATGTGCTAGCAATGTCCAGTGGTGAGCAAACTAGCTCAGTTAGCGTAGTAAAAAGTAGGCTAGCTTTCAATTTTGCACATCACACCAGTAAGTATCTTCGTATAGTAAATACATTTATTTGGTTAGGTTGTAGGTTCTTTTTTTATGGACAGTCTTCTTTCCCCTCTTCTTTTCATCATTTTTATTCCTTTCTTGTCTAATTTTTCATGTTCCTCTCTCCCCCTTCAGCGGACCCAGATGATTCTCCACCTCACACTCCAAGCAAGCAGCCCTCTACTCTCCTTCCTCTCTATACCACTGTCTATTTCTATCCACACACACTCACATATACTCATCTGTCAGTCTTCCTTCTTTTTGCAGCCCCACGTGGTCGCCCCTCTCAAGTATCAAAGAAGTATTAATAGTTTTGGGACACACACACTGATTTCATTCTCACACCTATTTAGATGCATTTTCCACATCAACCATCATATCTTTACATCTTGTTGTTCCCCCAGTGGATGACCATGGAAGGTCGTTATGGAGCTTTGCGGTCAAAAGCAAGTACGCCATGGTGTTGTTCTTTCTCTCAGTCTCCTCCTCCTGTTGTTTGTCTTGTAGTTTGTGTGTCCTTCCTATTAGAGGCTCTAGTAGTTTGCAGTATCACTTGTTTGAGAAATACTAGTTCCCAAAGTCTCACCGGGCGTTCGTATGTGTGATTGTTGTTGCTTTTCGACTGATAACTCTGGGAACTATTGTGGCTAGACACCACCATACTGCCAGCAATGTTGTCCTTGTCGTATTGTTCTAATGTTCCGGTTCTCCGGGATCCATACCAAAGAGGGATGAGCCAATGCTGTCGTAATCATTGCTCAAGCAGTACAGAAAACCCCTGATCATCATCCTTCTTTTATATAATGGCTTGATGCGGAAGTTCCTTTTTCCCAAAGCTTCTGGCTGGTTTCCTCAAGCATCTATGATTCTTTCCAATAGATTAACTCGTTCTTTTTCTTGTTATTTCCGTAGGCGTCCACCAGGACTAGCTGATGAGGCGATGTGGTTCGGCGGACCCGAGGGCGGCGTCCGAGTCCATGCCACGTCTAAACGGGGGCTACAGGGAGGCCAAGGACGCGGCAGCTGGGACATATGCCCCGATATATATTGATCCCCCCCCCCATCAGCAAATTTACCCCGGGCATTTGGGCCAAACCACACTTTTCCCCAATTGAAGAAGGGGTAAACTAGAGTGGTAGACACTGGTCTTAACCCCAGCCCTCCCTCTTTCAGGATAGATTTTACAGGGTTGTAATGGTACCCTCTCCCTATCACTCTCTGCTTGAGGATGGTGTGCATAGGGGCTGTGAGACTCCACACTGCAGGACAGTAGGAAGTGCAGCCGGACAGAGGGGACAGACCTGCTTTCTTCTGCCTTCATCTTCCGTGTAGGGTCAAGTGGCCCCTAGATGCTGATCTGGGATCAGTTTTGCATTTCCCCCCTGTGTTTAGGGTTAGGATTGGAGGAGCCAAAAGCTGATCCTAGATCTGTGGCTAGGGAAAGCTTCATCTTCACTTGATGATTTGATATCTCCCTTTGAGAGCCACTGGCTAGACCTTTGTCTTTCTGTTTCTTCCTTTGCCCCTCTCTTTCTCTCACCCACTCTCTTTGCTCTCACCCTCTCACCCTTGCTATGTTAGCCGTAGAAAGACTGGGGGCAGAAAGGTGCAAGTCTGGTTGTTAGATTCTAAGCGATTTAACACTATCAAACAGAGACCCTTCAAATATCAAGCACACTAACTCTACCTTGCTCCTCTTCCAAAAGGTATGGACTAACTGCATATGAACATGGCATAATAGGCGCATGTCGGCGTGAACAGTTTGTGGCGAGAGAATATGTCTGTGTGTGGGGGGGTGTTATTATAACAATGGGTTAGTGCTTATATCGCTTTGGGTCTGCCGGATTTTCAAGCTTCACAAATGCTGTATAAGAGGTGTGTTTGAAGAAAGTTGGGGTGAGCAGCAAATGCATGAGACTGCGTGTGTGCGCTTGCATGTAGAGTGAGAAAATGAGATGCGTGTGTTTGAGTGGGCAGTGTGCTTCTCCTAGAACTTGGTGACATCACAGTAGCTTCTCTGCTTGTGGGACTGTTTTTTGCGATAGTTTGGGCTTGGAGCCTGTTATCCCTCTCGAAGCAGCGGAATCCGGCTAAATGAAGGATGTATCGTCATAAAATATATTTTAACAGTTCCTACAACTCCCTACATCCCAAATATGGCTTCCACCACCTCTTCAGCAGCAAAACAATCTAGTCGTAGCCTTATAGTTTTTATTAGGGTTAAGTTTTGTGAGGCAGGCTCAACCAAAACACATTGGAATAGTGGCCTAGTAGTTTAGTGGGTGTGTGGATGCTCCCCCAATGGCACACTATTCCCTATATAGTACACTTCTTTTGACCAGACCCTATTGGCCCTGGTCCAAAAGTAGTACACTATAAAATAATAGGGATGCAGGGAAATTACTCTTAATCTACATGAACTAAAGTGTGTGTGTGTGTGCACTTGTACAGAATGTGAGCTTAAGTGCGAGGTTTGTGAGTTCCAAAAATAAGATAAATCCCATTTTATTTTCAAGTGTGCTTAAAAAATGTGTTTGAGATCGGGGAAAAAAGAATACAAAGCGAAACAGAACTTTGCTAATATTTGTGTATATATCAAATGAAGTAATAATTAGTGCTATTATTAATATTGATAATTATAGTTAGATCTAAGTATGAGTGATTGTGTTTTAGGTCAGAGGGAACTCCCAGTTTTTCTGAAATAGAACATTACTGTTTTTCTCCTAGAGCTTGGATTGTCCATTAATTGTAAGTCAACTCGTAACTTGTTTGATCACTTCTGCATTGTCTCCACTACTCCCTGGCCCTGTACAGCTGGTGTACAATACATTTGACTGAACAGTTGTGATCCAACAGTTTGTTTGCTACAACAAAAGTTACTGCTGTGAAAGACGCCACACAATGGTTGTGCTTTTTTCTTCAAGTACAAGCGGTTGCTTCACAATATCAGTACATCCAGTTGTCAAGCCAGAGTTTGTACCCCGTCTAAGAGTTGAATGTTCATCATTATTGTACTGCCATATTGTTTATATGGTCTGTGAGTTTAGTTTCTTTCACTGTCTTTTTATTAATCTGTTTTTATTTTTTTCAATAATTACATCTTGTTTCTCCATTTGCGTCGTAGTGTCCTATCTTTTTATGCCCATTCATTCTCTCTGTTATGGATCTTGGTCAGTGCGCTGAGTATAACAGCTTTGCAGGGTGATGTAATAAAAGCCTGACTGGAGAAGTGCAACCTTGTGTTAGCGTCATCATTCCTCTAATGCAACACACTAAAGTGGGCAAAAAAGCTTGCAATGGTGATGTAGTGGACCACAAAGAAAAAGGTTGGGAGACCCACTTGTATAAATGTATAGAACAATTGTTTGTTTAATGGAATATTGGATTACGCTCCAGTAAAACATAGTACAAGTTGAAGTAAAGATAAAGAATTGCTTCCAGCCCGCGTTTGGATTTCCGCAGATGAGCGGTGGGAGCCACTTTTTGCATCTGCAATGCTCCACAGGTGGAATTGTTGACCTGAAGGGTTTGCCTGCCCATGCGGCTCCAGTTCCAACAGCGAGCATCGATAGCTTCATCTCGGCCCTCCCTAGGCACTGTAGATCTGAAAGGGTTGGATAGATTTGAAGCAATGGTGAAAATTCCACCTCAGCCCTGTCGATGGAAAGCTCGATCGTTTTTTATCCTGGGGAACTGCAATACCGGGTCAATGTGTGGAGAATAGCTCCCTTTTCTGGCTGGTTTCTTTCATATCTACATGAAGTGCCTGGGGGTGCTTCTCATCAGGGAACTCCTAGATCTGAATGTCCCATCAGTCAACCTGTGCACTCCCTCTACTTGTCCCCTTTACTTACACCTTTCCGTTTGCAGCCTTTGGGTTCCTGGGCTGTGATTTCTGCAGCTTTATGGCGAGTGTGTCCCTCTTCTCGATCTTCTCAGCTGTTTCTTCTTCATCCTCTTGATCTTTGTTGTGTTCCGGATCTGGGATGGAAAACTCAGACAGGGAAAGATACAAAATTATGTAGCGCTTAGCCTGGGACCATATGTATCAAGCGTCAGAGTAGGAGAGCTGATTTAGTATCAGTGTTGCCTTTTTAGATCACAAATGAACAAGATAACATGGACATGGGGGAGCCTGATAAACAGCACTTCTACTCTGAGACAATTGATACATACGCCCATGGAAGTCAGCAATAGAGATCTGCCACCTGGCTCATGTAGGTTACAGTGAAACAAAGACTCCATCTCACTTGGGATCACGTGGGGCTGTGTGTGTGTTGCCTTACCACTTGCACAACCTCCACTTCTCTCGTTCTCAGCTCGCCTTTTTAATTCTCCTCATGCCGCTTCCTCTTTTCCTGAGGGGATGAAAGATACCGCAAACAATTACATCATGAGGGACGCTAAACAATCCACAGTTGCACTGCCAACCTCTAATGATGTGTTCAACAACACTGGGAACTCTGAAAAATGCGAGTCAAATCCACGGCGTCGGTGAGCTTCAGGTCGGAGCTCTAGAAAGGGGCCTACTGAGTTCAAAACAATTTCCCCCAGTCAGAGCTCGTTTTTTTCTGCCAGATTCCCAGTTGTCTTGGGTTCACACTGGTCTTAGTTTCCGAGTTTCCAGTTGTTTTGAACGCACTGGTCTGAGATTTTCAGTTTTCCAGTTGTTTTGAACGCAGATCTACGCACTACTTTAAGATGTTGGAGCACTAATGTGAACAGGTGACGACACAGACCTCTTTTCTCCCTGGCCTTGTCCTCCTTCAGTTGCACTGAATATTTCTTCACCACTCCTTCTCACCTTCCCATCTTCTTCTCCCAGGAGGAGCCACAGTGGCTTATCTCTTACAAGACCGAGAACCTGAAAAACAAAGCAATTCTATAAGGTACATTTCTATAAACAATTTCTGGACACCATAGGCTCAGTGTTTGCATGGGCTGGGCTGACTAATAGTTTGCATATGCATGCAGTTAATACATTGTAGGCTATTGCAACTTTACCCCTATCTATGACCCAATATGCCACTACTGACCTTTGCTTTGTTGCGGTCTTTCCATACCCGTCCGGATTTCGGTTTCCCCAAAGGTATCAGGGCAAGTTTCTCATTTGGCTCTGAACGGAGTTCTCTTTGCCGTTTTATTTGGGCGGTCCGGGAAGGTCTCCATTGTATGGACCACCTGTTTTTCCTTCTGTTCATGATGCGCAGCTGGAATAACTTACCTAATATTCTCTACAGTGTGTCTGATTTTACTGGTTCTGGACATGCCTCAGCTGTTGCCAATGCATTTGATTTAGACTCGCTGCTTGGAAGTTTTTTCTCGCGAGCCTTCGTCGGCAGCGGTACCACGACTACAACCTCTGGTTCGGGTTCCCGTCTGGTTCTCTGCATTCTCATTCGTGTAACTCTTGAATGACAGATTTCCTTGTTCGGCGTGTTGGAGTCTTCGGTACTTCGGAGTCCAAGATACACAGCTGGGGTCCGTACTCTGCGCCCGCTGCGAGTTCGATGTCACAACGGGAGGAGGCAACTCGTCCACTCTTCAACCCCCAGTCCTTCGTTTGGTGTTATTTTCTCACTTGTCGACATATTTGTCCAAATGATATGACGTTGTGACCACCAATAATCAGCACATATGTTGTTATTTACAGACCTTCAGAAGCGACAAACCAAGCAGAGTTCAAAAGCCCACGTGTGTGTTTATGATGCGAAACCACCGAGGGAGAAGAGATGACAGGAAGTACGACAATACGGTTTGTGCCTTGGGCATTTCGTCGAGACTGCCGCCTACTGGTAAGGCATCGGTACTGTCATAACAGACATCGTCCCGCTGACAATATGACAAAACTTCCGCATCTCATCTGTTTATACGTTCCAGTTATTCAGTCAGTGGATCACGAGATTCAAACATGGTTTGCTCAAGAGTTGGAGTTGTGCTACTGAATTCCCTCTTTGCTAGTACAGTAAGTTACTCTTACATAGATAATATCGTAATAGCTTGGACTGAATTAGTGGGAAAAAAAAAACAGACAGATGGCAAGCCTCCTTTTGGAATGAACTTAATTTTTGAATGGTGTTTAGATTATTACTATGAACTAATCGCAGGTTCCTTGAACCACTTTACCCGCTGAGTGCACTGACTTAGCATATCTGGTTGATTGCTTTCAAAGTAGCTAGCTAGCAACATTTCAAACTCTGTTTAGCTAACATTAACTATACAGTTGATCTACTGCAAGCCATAGAAATTTAACGTAAATGTACATTAGAAAGACCTCTTTTTCCCCTCTGTATTCATTTTAATCGAGAAGTAGACCTTTTCAACTTTGGCAAACGTCAAGTCTATTAAACATAGTGCACTGTGTTCGTAACAGATTCTAGTTTTGTGAAAGAAAAGAAAAAGCTGCTGATTGTCGGCCCAGTTTCACCTAGTTTCATCCTCTCCACTACCCCTGACTGGACTTCCTCTCACTACCATATATTTGGTGGTGAGAACGTTCTAAGCGGATGCTTCAGCTTTATAGCCCCTGTGAAGTGTCAGGGTTACCCCTTCTGTCTGTGGTTGATCTAGCCATATAAATTAATAAATTAAGCCATATAAATTATACTAATTAAGCCATATAAATGAATATCATAAATGTGCATTAGAATGTCCTCTTTTTGCTCTCTGTTATTCATTTTCGTCGCGATGTAGGCCTTTTCATTTTATACACCCAGCAACATCACTTGACTAGAGGACAAAGATTGGGGGTCACGTTGTTGCCAACCTTGTGCCATCACCTGATAAATCACCCCCTTCACCATAAAAAAGCCCAAACTGTAACAGAACAGTTACATGACTGCAATGAAATTATACCAATTGCTCTCAAGATCGCGTTCCCTCAGACAACTATCTCTCTAAAGTTACTTTGATGTAGCCATAAAAAAACAGCACATTGACTGCATGGCTCCCATTTAAAGCTTCTATATTTGACCCTTACTTTGTTTAAATATCTGTCAGCTTGGTGCCGCAGACCTTCAGTGTGGACTACAAGAGCGACTGCTTCCGTGGGGATGGGGAAAAGTTCCGCTACATCTTCGGTAGCATCCACTACAACAGGATCCCCAGGGCCTACTGGAAAGACAGGCTACTCAAGATGTATATGGCCGGACATGAAGCCATTCAGGCGTGTGTTCAGACTTAGCCTGGCGACTCACACTAAGTTATTTCGCTGCTCTGTCGTTACGCTCATACTTTAGTCTGAGACTGTCATAATTAAAGTTGTTTGTGGTGAAGAGGGGCGTTGTTGCAAAACAATGTCATCAGCGATTGGATCGTCTCTAACCAATCAGAGTATCAATCCGCCTCTTTACTCACGTGTGTTCTGGCTCTGGCCCAACCTCATTGGTTTCTGGAGCAATCAGACGGCCCAGAATGTGTTCTCATTCGGTGAGCGGTCGGGAGGTATACTCAATCCCGGCTCGTTGTGGAAAGAAACTTCGTCGTGAGGCTTGGAGTAGCGTTTAGCTGGAGCAAGGAGTCTGGGTAGCCAGGCAAATGTAGACTGGCCACTATGTCATAAATACACTGGATACCAACCAGTTAGATGGGTGTCTTAAATGTTCCTTCTAGTTTTCAGTTAGTCATTTCAGTGGCCAATTGGTACATAGAATTGATGTTGATCAAGTAATTCAAAACAGAGCCATTTAGTCGCATCACCTCCAAATGTTGATAACCCAACAGAATTCCCTTTGGTGGGCTCGTAAACCTCAGACAGAGCTATGATTTACTATCCGGTTGGTATGGACTTAAATAGTACTTCATTATCCATTTTGGTTGAAAAATGACATTTGACATTCAGGTGCGTCCTGGAATTTCCACGAGCCCACCTCGATCAGTACCCAACTTCAGTGGGGACAGGGATCTAGAACACTTCCTGCAGTTGGCCCAAGACATTGGTCTGCTGGTTGTACTGAGGCCTGGGCCCTATCATCTGTGGAGAGTGGGATATGGTGAGAGAATGACTCTGTAAACAATTGTTTTATGATAAATATACAAGTATGATGATATGATGTGTAATAATGTTGGCAAATTGTGCCTGTATTTCAAGTTGTTTACGGAAGGCGATCCCAATCACAATGTATGTAGCGGCACTTCTACATCAGCCGTGTATTTCTTGACGACGTGCTGTGATAATTTGCCAATTTCATGTACCTGGTCTTTAGGGGGCTTGCCTGCCTGGCTGCTCCACAAGAAGACATTGTCTCCACGTTCCTCAGATATAGGTCGTGTATTGGCCGTCAGTGAGAATGCAATGCATTCTATTGGTATTACAATATAAGAATTGTGTTTTTATGACACCTAAATCCGTTGTTTCCAGATTACATTGCGGCTTTGTTGATAAGTGGATGGGCAAGCTACTGCCTGATAAAACCGTTCCTTTATCAGAGCGGTGGACCCATCATCACTGTTCAGGTGAGTCATGTTGATATTCAATGTTAATACAAAATTAATTAGGGAATCAATAGCAAAAGTTCAGATAACTTCATATTGTGCCTTAAATCTCTTACAATTCAATAGAAGGCTGTTTGTCAAACATTGCCTCTCATCTCCTCAACAAGAGCCCATCTCTCTCTCTCCCTCCCCCTCCTCCCCCTCTCTCTCAGGTGGAGTAATGAGTACGGCAGCTACTTTGCCTGTGACTACAACTACCTCGTCACCTGACCAGTCTGTTCCGCTCCCCTTGAGGAATGCGCGTGGTGCTGTTCACCACAGATGGGGCTGGGGTCGGGTACCTCAAGCGGCTCTCTGCGCCACTCTAGCCACTGTGGATTTTGGCCCAGGTAGGCTTCTGAGGCAAAGATCTGGGATCAGATTATATTTCCCAAATCACTACCATACTGATAATATGGGAAATAGCAAGACCGACCTTAGATCAGTGTCAGAACTGATTCAAGTCAAAATATACACAACAAAGGTCAATGGTGATAATTTTTCCGTGAAATGCCTGGGATACTTGGTTAATGGAACAGGTATGATTTGAAGAAGCATAGGGGTGTTCAGTTGGTATGGTAATCTATCTGTCTTAATCTGACCGTGCTGTTGGGTGGTTGTTGATCATCGTGACGTCTAGCCTAGCCTATTTCCTTTGTTTGCCCAAAACAGACGTGTTGACTCATTGCTTGCCTTAGAAATCTATGACTCATGTGATATACCATCTCATCCAGCATTGTTCAATAACTGTCTCTGTCTGTCTGCTTATGCGTCTGTATTTGTTTAACAGGTGGGAGTGTGTCTCGCTGCATTTGATGCCCATGAGACAGACAGAGCCCCATGGACCACTTGGTAAGCGTCTCTGTCATTAGATGTTTATTTTTTATATTATTTTTGTATAATTTTTTTCTCCCTCCAGATACAAACTTATACCAACAACAACTTACAGACGCACACAAACAATAACTACATGTCGTTAGATGTTAGTGGTAAAAGTCCAACAACTCTGTCCTCTAGTGGCCAGATAGTGCTGACTGTATCTGTGTTGCAGGTGAGCTCTGAGTTCTACACCGGCTGGCTGGACCACTCGGGGAGAGCATCACTCTACAGTGTCCACCGCCGTCGTGCCAAATCCCTCAACGAGATCCTTCGCCATCCGGAGCCAGCGTTAATCTGTGGTCATGGTGGATGGATAGATGGATGGATATTGGGTATAGACAGCGAGATGGATTGATTGATTTGATAGATTGAATGGCAGACCTTTAAATTTACATTTTTAGTCATTTAGCAGACGCTCTTATCCAGAAGCGACTTACAGGAGCAATTAGGGTTAAGTGCCCTTTGCTTCGGGGCACATCGACAGATTTTTCACCTGGTCGGCTCAGGGGCAGCCGACTCTGGTCGGTTACTGGCACAACTCGCTCTTACCCACTAAGCTACCTGCCGCCCCGCCTAAATGGTAGATCAAGTAATAATTAGTTCTCCAACCAACAATGATTGATAGGAATATGTGTTGGCATCATCACACATGAAACATTTAACATCAAAAAAAGGCACAGAGAATTTTTCAGCTGTTGACAACTAGTTATAAACCTCTCTCTCTGCAGATACATGTTTATTGGAGGGACCAATTTTGGATTACTGGAATGGTGAGTCAAATTGTTACAAGATCCCATATTCTCCTAGCGCTCTATTGCAGAGCCCAATCTATTTCACTTTATTTGTGTTTGGCCATGATGTGAAGATTAGTTTATTTAAGTGAAATTGCCCAAGAAGCCGGTGTTTGGAGGATATGTTGGCCCGGGTGTTGTTGGGCCCGCGTTAGTCCAGTCAGATGGAACAGAGTAAATAGGCATTTTAGCGTCATAGGTTTGGGCGGTGGTTGCTTGTGGAATAACACCGGCTGGAATCTTGCGGTTTTAACCAATCAGGATTCAGGATTAGACCCACCCGTTGTATAAATCACGTTTGTTCTTCATCTCTCAGGTGCCAAGGCCCTGTGACCCTAGCCTACTAGTTATGACTACGGTTCGGCTCCACTCCACTGAGGCAGGAGACCTCACTGACAAATATTTTTGCCTCATCCAGGATGTCATCAAAATGGTTGGTAACAGAGATATCACACTACATGTCATACATACCAATATGTTTGATTAGATTATGCTTTTCGTGACTTTCATAGCAAAAGTTTCTATGGTCAGCATTTTGTACCTGACTTCTTATAAGCTTGAATGGGTAGTAGTTAAGGTAAATCGGTCAGTTTTACAAATGATTACCCTAATGATGTCATATCCACCTGTATTTTCCCTCAACAGTATCGGAAGATACCAGAGGGACCCGTGCCTCCATCAGCACCTAAATATGCCTACGGAGCTGTGCCAATGAAGAAGGTAAATATCTTCAGACATTAAACATTTGTTATCATTTTTATCAACGTTTAGTTGTCATATGCATGGATTAAAGAGAAGTGTACACAGTACAATGAAATGCAAGAAAAGGCACTGCTGAGATTCGAACTCAGGATTCTCCTGTTTACTAGACAGGCGCTTTAACCAACTAAGCCACAGCGCCAGATAGAAATGTCTTTACCATTACCTTTACCTGGCTTTGTTGACACATTGCACACAGTGTGGAGAAGTGTTGCAATTTTACATTTAATTTTTTTTGTCATTTAGCAGACTACTCTTATCCAGAGCAACTTACTGTTAGTGCATTCATCTTAAGACAGCTGGGTGGGACAACCACATATCAAAGGCATAGAAAGTAATTGTATTATTAAAAAATACATTGTATCTAGGCATATCATAATATACTCTACAAGCAAATGGATCTTTTCTCTTTTTCCCTCTTGTGTTGATTGAGCATGGAGTGTAGACAGTGTAGCAATAGATCCAGTAGATTCCAACAGAATGTGTTTCTTTCTGCCTCCTCAGCTTCACACAGTAGTCGATGCTCTAGACATACTGTCCTTCTCGGTCCGGTGAAAAAGCCTCTACCCGTTGACCTTCATTGGATAAACCAAGACGTCCACAAGCTCACGTCGTGTGTCCTTTTCTGCACTAAGTGTCAAGCAGCTATGGTTGTTATGATTCAAAATGGCTGAGAGGCTTTGCTCGCTTTATTTGTTTTCTCTCCAAAAAGCCGTTTGAGTTCGTCCTCTGTCCCGGACCAAGCTGCCTGTGGACGAGTAGCCACCCCTCTCTCCTCCACCACTGAATGGAGTCCATGATCGGGCATATGTATCCAGTCGGCCAGGGGTGAGTTAGTCATCAAAACTTCCCCTGCAATTCCTTTGGTTTGCTGCAAGTTAACATGTTGGTGCTCAATACTGGTCAATGGTCGCAAATTCTTGTCCAAGGAGGACAGGTTCTTGTCCCGGGCTCAGCACTAGAACACACAATTTAGACCTTGATTAGTGAAATCTGTGTTGTAGTGCTGGACTGGAACCAACAGACCTGCACAGCATGTAGGTTTCAAGAACCAGTTGGTGATCACTGTCATTCATACAAAGTCAGACTGAGGCACTGATTATTATCTCAAAAGAGGAAGAGAGAAAAGTCTTCGGGTTCTTCCAAAAAAGGAAATGTCTGTTGTATCAATATCGGTCTGTCATCAGTTGCTGCTGGGATCCTAGCGACAAGGCCCCTGACCATTAGTATGTGACTTTGGGAAGGCTGGAGTAGGTGGACATACTGGTTGGAGAATATGGGCGAGTCAACTATGGGAAGACATCAACGACTTTAAGCAAGATGTTTTTTCAACAGTTATTTAAAGCTGGCTCTCCTGAGTAACCACCATTATTACAACACCCTTCCATTAGCTACTTAATTCTACAGAACCTTCATTCGGTCCCACTGAACATTATGAGCTGGTTGCTTGGAAGTAGATTAAGCAAAGTTCTGGACTAAGAAGCACTTTGTAGAATTTGAATTGTATTTTCTGCTTTTTAGCCCCTTAGTATTATTTTGAGTCTGGGAATCCAACCCTAAGTGTCCTATGCACACATACATGACTATGATGTTTTGACTCCCTCCTTCCCTCTCTCTGTCTCTCTCTCTCTCTTTCTCTTTCTCTCTCTACAGGGCCTGGTGTCTAACCTGACATTTGGGGGCCGACATCCTCACCGGCTGGGCTGTCTACAGCCTCCGCGTCGGCTCAGGCTGTTAGCCAGGGTCTTCTCTCTGGGAGATGGGCTCTAGGAGGCTGGTCCTCCACCGGCCTCACCCCCTCTCCGTCCCCTCCTTCTATGGGGGCACTTTCGTCATCCCGGTGGCATCCCAGATCTGCCCCAGGACACCTACATCCAGTTCCCTGACTGGAGAAAGGTGGGGGTTTTACCTTTTAAGTAGATTTTAATTGTTTGTTGAATGGCTCTATTGTATGTTGTTCCTGAGCAGGGAGCACAACTGCAAATGACCTTATAGATAATGTGACTGACTAGTCAACTGCAAATGGCCTTTATAGCTAATGTAACTGACCTGTTCATCTGTGCGCTGACAAGACTGTTGTGTTGCCCTCTGAGCTAAAGCCTGGGCATTAGCCTTAGACACACCTCTTCATATCTCCAGGCAAGGTTACTCATCGCGTAGCGTGGTTTGCTGAACCACGTTAGTTTCACATACCCTGGTGCAATATACAACTTGTTCATGGTCCCTGGCTTCTACTGAATCCGAACACGTACATTATTTCTAGTATTTTTTAAAAATACTATTCCTTTATGTTTTGTTTTTATCGCTAGGGCCAGGTGTGGATCAACGGTTTCAACCTGGGCCGCTACTGGCCCGCTCGCCCACAGTCACCTTGCTACGTGCCCGCTAGCATCCTGACGCACGTGACCGCGCCCAACAACGTGACCGTCCCTGGAGCTGGAGGGGGCGCACGCACCCCGGGCCCTGTGCGCGTGGTTCGCCCCGGCTGGCGCCCCGTTAGTCCGACCACAAACACCAAGGGCGCTGTTCCATAAAGAGGATCTCTTATGATGAGCACTGATCAAAAATGCACTTACTGTATGTATCCTGGAAGTGATCTATTTTACACTGATCATTTTAAATGTTTGTAATTTAATCACGGGTGGCTGTACCTCTAATATTACCTCTATTTGACAATTCAGTGTCTTAAAGCCCTACATGACTTTGTTTACCTAGCATCTGTATTCAAAGGGAATTAAGTATGCCTCATTTGAACAGTATGTTTGTCTCTGGAAATGTACTCAAGTTCACTAAGGAAAATGAGTCATTTAGAAGTGCTATGAACTGAGTAGTACTCTAAATGTAAGTTGGGGTCAGTGGTGCTCAAATCTGAGCCTGGAGGTCCCCTAGTACTGCTGGTTTTCTTTTTATGTCAGTGCACTATGCAGCTGTCAATACGTTTAAAGGCATGTTCTAGAGATCACATTCATAAGTAAGCGCTGGCATGTCTGCTCAAGTGTAAATTACCTTTAAAAGTCTCTTATAGTGCACTGTGCTATGCTTTGCAGCTTGAATTAAATCCTGCCCTATGTTGTGAGATTGGGGAATCATGGGTTTGGGAAGGCGTGTGCCAAATGATCTGTGCCTTATTGTGTTGCCCACCTATCTGCAGGATATTATGTTTTCATTGATTTCTGTAATGAACCATTGGGTGCGTCTTGTAAATGAAGTTATTGTGTTCAGCTGGAACCTGATATGCTTCTTTTGCACAGTTTGGTGATTTCAAATACTTTGGGATTTCCTTGTATTTTGGTTGTTATCATTTTTGTTAATTTGAATGTGTTTAGTGTCCAGGCACAAACCATGCTGTACTTTTTGATTTATAAATGTTTTAATAAAATGTGGTGAATGCAATAATGATTACACACAAATGGCATAGTACCGCACAGATCTCAAGTTAGGATTTGAAATACAAGCCTATATTAAAACAATCCAAATCT
The DNA here is from genome assembly GCF_020615455.1 of Coregonus clupeaformis. Taxonomy (NCBI): domain Eukaryota; kingdom Metazoa; phylum Chordata; class Actinopteri; order Salmoniformes; family Salmonidae; genus Coregonus; species Coregonus clupeaformis. Next base: position 41,267 of record NW_025535110.1, read on the forward strand.
TAAACCCAACTATAGAACAATGAAAAAAGATGAACACAGGAGAGGAGTATATACAGCAGCAACACTATACACTCATTATTCATTCCAGAGCCCTCTGTTGTGGCCGACTGCTTCTATAAGCCTGCTCTGTAGTGTTTTTTGGGGTTATGGGCAGCTGCAACAGAGTGACATGTCAGCGCCTCTCGGAAATGCTTTCGGAGGGTTGAGAAGGATTTCGGACCCTCATCCTGATCTGGTTCATACCCAGGATGGGCCCGCGGTCCAGCCAGATCAGGAACACTGAAGGGGCCAAGGTGGGAGGGGGGCAGGAATGACAGAATATAACTTTATTCTCAGTAGCCTACGTTATTTGTTCATCTGTTACAATGAAAGCGTTCCATACTTACGCGAAAGCTTTCTTTTTGATCCTCTGTCCAGTTCCTCCAAGCACCTCCCCAGAATGTGACGATGTTGGGATGTCCAGCATGGTACTCTCCTTCATACACAGTGTTCTAGTTTGGGGGGACAATGTCCTCAACGAATATGGTGAGGCAATAGAGACTTGAGCCCACCATTCCAAACCATTTGTCAAATCAATGTATCAAAACAACATTTTAGCTAGGTTCCAGAACATGTTACATACAGTGGGGAAAAAAAGTATTTAGTCAGCCACCAATTGTGCAAGTTCTCCCCACTTAAAAAAAGATGAGAGAGGCCTGTAATTTTCATCATAGGTACATGTCACCTCTGACAGACAAAATAAGATTTTTTTCTCTCCAGAAAATCACATTGTGAGGATTTTTTATGAATTTATTTGCAAATTATGGTGGAAAATAAGTATTTGGTCTCATTAACAAAAGTTTCTCAATACTTTATTATATACCCTTTGTTAGCAATGACACAGGTCCAAACGTTTTCTGTAAGTCTTCACCAGGTTTTCACACACTGTTGCTGGTATTTTTGGCCCATTCCTCCATGCAGATCTCCTCTAGAGCAGTGATGTTTTGGGGCTGTCGCTAAGCAACCACGGACTTTGCTCAACTCCCCTCCAAAGATTTTCTATGGGGTTGAGATCTGGAGACTGGCTAGCCACTCAGGACACTTGAAATGCTTCTTACGAAGCCACTCCTTCGTTGCCCGGGCGGTGTGTTTGGGATCATTGTCATGCTGAAAGACCCAGCCACGTTTCATCTTCAATGCCCTTGCTGATGGAAGGAGGTTTTCAGTCAAAATCTCCACGATACATAGCCCCATTCATTCTTGCCTTTACCCGGATCAGTCGTCCTGGTCCCTTTGCAAAAAAACAGCCCCAAAGCATGATGTTTCCACCCCCCATGCTTCACAGTAGGTTGGTGTTCTTTGGACTGCAACTCAGCATTCTTTGTCCTCCAAACACGGCGAGTTGAGTTTTTACCAAAAAGTTATATTTTGGTTTCATCTGACCATATGACATTCTCCCCAATTCTCTTCTGGATCATCCAAATGCACTCTAGCAAACTTCAGGCGGGCCTGGACATGTACTGGCTTAAGCAGGGGACACGTGGCACCTGCAGGATTTGGGTCCCTGGCGGCGTGGTGTGTTGCTGATGGTGGGCTTTGTCCTTTGGTCCCAGCTCTCTGCAGGTCATTCACTAGGTCCCGTGTGGTTCTGGGATTTTTGCTCACCGTTCACTTAGCCATAGTGGAGTTTGGAGTGTGACTGTTTTGAGGTTTGTGGACAGGTGTCTTTTGTTTCTGAAAATCAAACAGGTGCCATTATTCGGGTATCAGTGGAGGACAGAGGAGCCTCTTAAAAAGATTACAGGTCTGTGAGAGCCAGAAATCTTGCTTTGTTTGTGGGTGACCAAATACTTATTTTCCACCATAATTCGCAAATAAATTCATTAACAATCCCTACAATGTTGATTTTCTGGATTTTTTTCCTCAATTTTGTCCTGTCATAGTTGGCGTGTAGCTTGATGAAAATTAACACCTCTCTCATCTTTTTTAAGTGGGAGAACTTTGCACAATTGGTGGCTGACTAAATACTTTTTTCCCCCACTGTACCATCAATCCCAAATCAAGCCCTAGAACACTTGTTTTTTTGCCCTCTGATGGGCTAGGTGAAATCTTCGTCATATATTATATGTTTTTACTTGTCTAATGCTCTCAGATGTAGATCAATTAGCTAGGGGGTAGAATTTAAGCTGCTCAGTCATGTAGTAACAAAACATGTTCTGACCTGTTTCAGCGTTTCCCAGTCATTCTCTTCCCCACATCAACCCCCTCAGTTCCTCTGGCTGGAAGAACTCCACCACGTCCATGTACACACACCCCTTGAAGAAGCCTTTACCTGAATCTCTTCATTCACCTTCAGTACTGACTGGTTGTGTAGTTCACATAGGTGTCAACAAACTCCTTCCCGTCAAAAGAATGACATACAGAAGTCAGATATCCATTGAGTTGAAGCTAGTATAGGTTGGTGTCGATTCCAGTTGGTGTCAATTCAAGGAATGAGAAGCGCCATTTGCTTTCAATTGTGATTTTTCCATTCATTACAATTACATTTCAGTATGAGATGATATTGCCGAAATGAATTGACCCCAACCCTGGTAGCTGTAGCAATGGGAAAATGTGTCATACTATACACCTATATTTTGTCAGTTGTAAATATTGCCAATAATCTTACTTGTTAGCACTTGTCCCGAGTTTTCCAATTTCTTCGGGATCAAGTTCCACCGCTACGTTCCCATACCACCTATTATAGTGAGTAATGAAAATAGTGAGGTAAATGAACAATGACAACACTGCAGACTGAGGGATATAGACAAATAGATGGAGTGATCTGGGAAACATACACACTGATATAATATAATGTATCTTATGTTAAGTCATTCATACAGCTTCACTTCTCAATTAACTAGTAGGATCTTAATTTGAGCCAATTTAATACAGCAGGAATATGTGAATTTTATGTGTATTACAATTATTGGACATTTTTTGTAGGGTTGATACATTTTTCGTAAGGGCAAATCAAATCTGTCATTTTAAAGTAAGTACTAACTTTAGAAGCTTTTTAAAACCTTGAATACACTACAGCTTTGCATTTCCTGCTGCCCGGGAAAATTGTCAGCAACAAAAAGAGTGATAAGGTTAAGATCCTACATCTTGTATTGGGTTACATTTGATTTGTTCATCGATCAAACTGTTTGAAAGCAATACATACTGAGAAAATAATGTCCATGTTTTTAGACATCATCATCAGGGTAATCCAAGATGTACTGCAAACTCCTTCAAAAGCATTGAAAATATTATGTGACAATAGATGTGACAATTATAAATTGGCAATCAATAAATCATGATGCATTAATCAATAAATAACTATTTATCCAAATAATTCATAATTGCTTATCCACACAGAGCAAGTGCCCTGCTCCGGAGATGCAATTAAATGCCTTGAGATGCAATTTCTTAATATGTCCTTGGTGTCCCTTATAACAAACACAACAGCCCATACCATAATACATTACTGACAAAGGGATAACCAATATATTACGGTATGAATTTACCCTGCTTCAATGGGGCTAAACTCTCTCAGGTCCTCTAAAGAAGGTTGATGTTTCACCAGCTCTTGGGCACATGGGGAAGGGGGAGGTGCACCATGTTGTTGTTGTGCAGAGCCATCCCCACACAAACCCCAAACAGAAATAAGCCTTCTCCTCCACTCCTAGGCGTTAGTGAGGATGGGTTGGATAAGAGACAAGAAATACACCATGAGTGAATGTATAGGACATGCTGCTGATAACCTGTGAAAAATGATAATTAATATACAGTAAAGGGAAGGTACTGCGGTTTCTAGAATACAGTAGTAGGCTAGTAATATAGTAGTAATACTGTAGTAGTTCCTCTCTAGGAACATATCATTAGTGTTTCACTACCAGCACATTTGAAGCCATTTGAAAATATAATGATTATCGATGTAGAAATAAAAAAAAATATGGTGAGGTGGTGGAAAACCTCATAATCCATGTGTGATTTCCCTAAACGTGTCCTTACCTTTGCAGGGACCAGGCTAGCGTCTTGTTGTCGTTGTACACGAACATCCCGACTCGGGTACAAACACTTATCAACAAATGGATGAAGAAGTCCCTTTTGTGGCGTCTGTTGGCTTCGCATCCTCGTCGAAATACTCCTGAGAGAGGTGAGCTCTACATTTTGGCTTAGCCCTTCTCTGTTCAAAACATTGCTCGTCATTGGAAAGCTATCATTCCTAAATGTAAAAATATGGATTTACCACAAGGGGCCTCTTGAAGGTGGGTCTTTCTACACTCAGTTGGTGGAAAGTGTGTGATAGTGATGCTCGCTCAGCCTCAGCTCAAAGAACCAGAGGGCCGCCACGGTAACATGTTAAAGGCCACATCTGCCAGTCCTTTGGCGATTGTTAGGGGGATTCTGCAATGCACCACAGTACAATATTAAGTCTTCAGTTAGTGCTTTTTAGTACAAAACAAGTATTTATTTCAACCAGTTTTTCCATCAAAAAGGTTCATATAATATGGTTGGTTTCTTCGGTAGTGAGTGGTCACGTTCTAGAGCTACTTGGAAATGCAGGCTTTTGCTCCAGCCCTGTTCTAACACACCTGATTTAGCTAATCAAGGTCCTGGTGAGCAGCTGATTAGTAGAACCAGGTGTGTTAGAGCAGGGCAACAGCATAAATATTCTTCCCCAGTCAGTTGGTCTAGTAGGGAGTTTACCACCCTGATTTATAGTATCTGCTGTATATTATAATGCTACTATATATTGAGGCAAAGTGTCATTGCTGCTGTGTGAGTGCGGCGTTGATGTTCAAAACAATTATCTTGCTCTGCAGATTCATCAAGAATGGGTAATGACAAAAACATGGCAGGTGTCTGATCCACATCCCATGAAAGTGGTGTAAAAATAAAAATATTTACAATGCATCTCTCAATTAAGGAGCTCCTTTGTCTAATGATGTTATTCTGTGCACTGATAAGAATTAGCTTAGAAGGTGAGAAAGATTCTCTAGTAGGTAAAAAAAATGTTTCCTTTACTCTCTCTTTCCAGATAATTTGAGTAGAGGAAATCTAAAGCCTCTATTGAGATGCAGCCTATGACACCTATCTAAGACCCAAACAACAAACATCAAAACACACTCCAGGACTTGACAGCAACATAGCATGTTTAGCAATCAGTGACTGAGACAAAATAACGTTTCTTACCTGCTTTGACCATAAACGCTTAAGCTTTACATCCTCCTCTAGAAATATAGGATTGAAGTTGAACCTCCTCCATACAAAAAGGTACTGTCTGGAATCTGTCTGTGGTCCCTCCAGATTTTTGGTTTGCCTTTGAAATAATATAGAAAAGTAAAATACATTTTTGACAATATTTATTCCCATTAGCAAGTATTAGCTAAATATTTTCCATGTGTGTCAGAAAAAATATTATTTAATCAAATCTCAGTTATGGTCTCTTTCGGTTCTAAATAGGTTGCATTGAAATAACTTGGCACGCTGGCGCAGATTGGTCCCAGAAGTATGACTGTCAAATGGGAAAACAGCTTTATCAAATGGATTGACAGTACGATGCAGCAGAAGCATGGACACTGACTCTGTGGGGATGGCCGGGGACATGGAGCAGGTGTTTGAACCCCATGGTCACGGGTGCGTAGAATATGTTCACTTTGTCGAATCAGCGATGGGGCCTTCTTCCACATCCCAGTGTGCTTTGGTCATGACAGAGGGCTTCAATGAGGACCCAGCAGTCACCTACAGGACATGATAACACTAAAGATTACATGATCAAACCATTTTGTGGGGGCACTTAGAATTTGCTCTACTTCCCAATCATTCCAGGGGTACCCCCCAAAGTGCACATATTTTGTTTTAGCCCAGCACCACCACACTTTCGATTCAAATAATCACTGGTTTTGTACACTTTTCCTAGTCCAAATCTGCCCCAGACAGCGAATGAACAAGGACAAAATAAGTTGGTTACAGCACAAAACAGATTTACGACCATGTTATTGTTGATTAGTTCCAATTTGGGGTGAAACATTTTAAATGGCCGGCTTAGCATTACCAAGGACCTGCAGCTTGTCGGGGTGCAGTCTGAGGACTCTAAGCTGGCAGCAAGGGCTTCAGTGAATCTGTCCTTCTGTGCCGTTTTGATAAGGACCCTCAGGAGCTCCAGGGAGAACCAGGTAGACCCTCAAGCTCTCCACTCCAATCGGGAAACTCCTCCTACAGGGAAGGAAGTAATGTGTGCTGGACAACAGCTTCAACCTAGTGCTATGAAAGAGGTGTGTGAATAGGTCCCTCATTCGATAATACCTTAACAATTTAAAGTATTTAAAGCAATTCAAGTGCAATCAAAGACACATGTCAGATACATAGGAATAGGAATACAGATTATATCAATTCATAAATGTATTTACAAAATACCTCCAGTCAAAACTTTGTCATTTTGCAAGCTTCCGAATCGCCTTACGAGTGCAAATCCAGGCCAGACTGTTTCGGTGAGGTTTGGATTAATGTTTGTCACAACTAATAAAGCCAATAAATAATTGTCCAATATCTATACCATATTTAAACCCAGTATTCTTCGATAATGTTAATTATCTCAAACATAAGTCAAATGTATTTGAACCAATATTAAAAACTGTTACCTTTTATCAAAAAACCAATTTAGTAGCATGGCGCTGAGGAAAACTTTTTGTGATTTCCCTGCAAATACAAGTTTGAGTAATTATTCAATTCAGTATGTGACTGCATTACATAAACAAAATAAGGGGAAAAAGCAACAACGGTGGCAAATGATGGTTACTTATATCAAATGAAAAATTTGTGCACTCACTAACTGTAAGTAACGTGTGGATAAGGGTCAGCTAAATGACTAAAATGTCAAAATGTCATCACTACTTACTTCTGTACTTTTTTTCCATGATTTTCTGAATCGCATTCTGAGATCCATTTGTCAATGAATTTCTTCATCTAATGCTTGTTGTGTCACTTTGCCCACATCTTGACCTGGGATTGTTTTGACCTTTCTTCAGACTCCTGTGAAGATGACAATGTGTGATACAGTGTATCACAGCAGTGTTAAGTACAAAAGGACAAACTATATTCTGTTTTGCTAACTAAATGTTTCAAACCGAGGTGTGTCCTTACCTGACCAAGAGTGCTGGCTATTTCAAAGGAATGGTTTCCTCCAGCTTAAAAATGTGATACAATTTTCTGGTCATCAATCTGGTCTGAAATGTTGACAAAAATAGTTCATGATCGGAGTTAGCAATGTTATTTTATGTTTTATTTTCATGTTAATTTAGTTGAGTATTGAAATAAATGAATGTTTTACCTGGCAGTTCGTACTGGGAGGGGACAGACTGATCAATCTTTACTCCATTTCCCAGCTGCCCTTGCTCTCCGAGCCCAAATAGTAGATCTCATTAGTTGGCCCCTCAAATGCTAATGTGTGTGGTGTCTAATGTACGCAGACGGAAGAGAAAACATTTCTCAAATCAACAATGAATTCTAAAAAGGTATTATGCTAAGATGAACATAACCAAACAGATCCTACATCACAATTTGTGTACTGTCAAAAATATTTGGTCAAATCCCAAATCATGTCCAGTCAGTGTAGGCTGTACGCTTTACACAGGCTCTCTGGGTCACCTTCAAAGAGTTGCCCCACACCACTCTGCGGTCGTGGTTCATCTCGGAGAGAGTTGTGTGCAAGCTGTCCATAGCGGCCTGGGGCAAAATGTGAACACCACACACACTCCCTAGAACAAAATCCACCCAGACAGTTTATCATACAGTGTTTTCCTCTCGTTAATGAGGGCGTTTCAATACCAATGTGCAGGGAACTAAAAACTACAACATTGAGACATCCATACTCAAATAAATACACATAACATGTAGACATATTGTATGGTCCAAACAACATTTAGATTCAAATAATAGAGAAAAGTGTTATTGTGTCAGACAGATATACAACCTTTGTCAAACCGGCAGCGTGTTCTCCTCCACATGAAATTAAAACAGTCTTACTTCAGATTCAGGCAATCAACAGGAGCTGGAGCATGTCTGTCTACAGAAAATTGGGTTCATTTATTGTTATTATTATATATATATTTTTTACAATCAATTTTATTTACAACACTACACATACAACATATCACCCTCAAACCACGATGCAATATTGTTCCATCTCATCCTGGTCAAAATAGTTTTTAGACAGATAAAAGCACATTTCTATGCTTATTTTTTCAACTATAATTTCAACCACAACAAAATGTGGTTCATCATTGGGCATAATAGGGGTCTCCAGCTACTAGACTGAGAGAGCTACTGGGTGTGCAGGCTTTTGTTCCAAGCCCAACACTAACACCCTGCTTCAAACAATGTATCTGCTCATGGACCTTAATTATTTAAATATATTTAACAACAGACAACATACACATATACCATTTGTGTTGTATACTGTACTTGTTGTGTCCCCTAGTCCCAGTTGCTCCGGCGGTGTTCTGTGGCCCAGCCACAAGCTCCAGAAAGGGACAGAGCGCAGCTGTGGTCTCCCCGCATTGATCCGAACCAGGGGGATCCCTGATAGAACTTCAGGGCGGGGACATGGCGCTGGCTCGCACAAACCAGCTGGCCGCATGGTGTTCTGACCCCACGTGAACACCTGACCGTCCTGAACAGAAATCATAAGTTAGCAACCATACATACAAGTTGAGAACATTGCTACGGGATTACAGTTTTGAGGTGGGACTGTTTTGGTTAGATTTATTGTGAAACTGTGCTATTAGTGGTGTGTTAGTGGTCATTTAGCCTGTGTTAGTGAAAATTGAATGCTGGTCTCCGCATATGCAACCTGAGTTATCCTGTCGGTTACATGGTTTTCCAATGGTCTGATAGAAAAATAAAAAAAAAACAAACAGATGGTTAGTAAGATTAGAGTTGGCTCATTTTGAATCAAATGACAAACAACAAATTGTTTTTATGCTTTGGCTATTTACAGAATGAGGGGGTGGCTAAAGCGTCAATCAAAACACGACTTTACTGCAGTTCCTTAAGGCATTTTCACATTTTTTGAGGTAAACTACATATAATTGTTATGGATGACCCCCGATCTTTGTCCAAAAATATAGAGAACCAGCCCTCTTCGGACATAAAACCACATGAGAATCTCCCCAGCTCCCAGGGCCCAGATATATTCTCTTTACAGGTTCCGCATTCTCAAAGCTCATAAACAGATTCCAACTCAGGAATATTTATTCATGAAATCGGTTCGAAAAAAATTAACTCAGTTTCCCGATTCTTCTCTCCATCAGGTCCTCTCGAGTCCGTGCGACGGAACTTTTGCCATCTCACATTAACATGTGGCTGTGTAAAAAGAGCGACCACACCACATACTTAGCCCCGCCATGGACACGGTCCTCAATTTTTAGATTCTCAGGTGCACTAAGTTCACGCAGTTTATATCGGGTTTATGTCGATCCAATACCATATCCCTACACTAAACTAAGGCATTATATCCTCTCACCCGACGATGAAAACCTTGTTGTGTTATATTCCTAAACTAGTCCATACAGAGAACACTTGAAGGAGAGCACCTGCCGATGCTCCGACTCAATGATGGGTTTATATGACCGCAACCGAACCTATGACATACAGAAAAACTCATCATCAACAAAGCATGAAACGAAAATGAATCTTGAATGAATCGCCCGAACAGAAACTTAGGCCATCGTATGGATGTTTATAAAGTAAACCTGTGAATCCCAATACATAATCTGCATGGGTATTTATTGAAGGCATAAAAGAAAACACGCCTACAAACAAACATAATTTATAGTTTGGATTAGGCTACTTGTTGACTCAAGGCCAAAAAACGAAAGTGAACATCTACTGACAATAGCAGCCCAGTTTTTCTGGGATAGCCTACAATATACTGACGCAATTTTAACACACATGATAATTCTTTAAACATTACCACCCAGTCGACACCTACCTAGACGCATTTCAGTGGAACTGGCTGCTACGTCTACTTTATGCTGTGTCATGCATGACGCTAATGTTAAATGCTGAAGTGAAAATTGTTTCCGGAGTTTGAAAAGACCCATGCTTCAGTCGCATCCCTCAGATTTTGCCCTGTTTTTTACATGTGCCGCTGAAGCTCTAAGGCATAAAAGTTATTAAAGAATCAATGTGCATCATTATTTAAAATGACAATTGAACAGGTAAAGAGGTACCAGTTGAAGTCAGAAGTTTACATACACTTAGGTTGAGTCATTAAAACTGGTTTTTCAACCACTCCACAAATTTATATTTAACAAACTGTACTTTTGGCAAGTCGGTTAAAACCTTACTGGGTGATCTGAAAAGTCATAGTCAATCTATCAACTAACATAATAATACTATTAGCACATTTTTTTTATTTTCAATTCACAATCTGTAGAAACAATGAGAATAAGAAGGTTCAAGAACATCACAGTACAGTTGAAATATATGGCAAATAATCCTATGGATGGTGTTAAAGATAGATGGGAGGTGTTGAATGGAATTGAAGGATGGGACTAATAACAACTAACAACAAACAATAACAAGATAACTAATAATGTAGGCACGCTGTGTCCATAATAAGTGTATGGGTTGTAGGTCGGATATTCAAATAACCAAGCACATCCCTAACAGAAAAATATATACATTTTTTACATAGAATTAGGCATAATGATTAAGGCTCTAGATTGCAGGAAAAGGTGTGTGTGTGTGCGCGTGTGTGAGCGCGTGTGTGTGTGTGTGTGTGGTACAGTGTATAATAACGAGTAAGAAGTGTTTACTCTGGGCTTCTAGACCTCTGAGGATTGAAACAATTCAACGGACTGTTAAACAAGTTCAGAAGATTAAGTTGAAAATCTAACAAATAATTATTTGGATATTCAATTTGTTATGGTTATTTCCAAATCGATGCAATAGTGCAAAGTTCTCTGTATCGAGCACAGGCAGCTATCTCAAACATGGAAATGAAAAAGGCTAGTGGAAATAAGTAACAATACTCATGCTGTCTTCCAAATCAAAATTGTGCACTTAAGGAAATATACCTCTAAAGTATCTGTGACAAATTAACAATATGTTTGCAGTGTAAATTATTATAATATAATTAATCGCACAGCATCATGATCATTAAGAAACCTTTGACCAGAAATAAGAAACTCAACTTCTAGATGGGGGCTACAGTAAAGACGAACTATAATGTTTCAGGAACTTGGGTGGTTTTCTGGCCTGATTTGAGTTGATTCTAGTGACTTCCTGCTTCTTTTGCCTGCCCCAAGTTCTCTCACGTCACCCCACTCCTGCGCACACTCCACTGGCTTCCAGTTAAAAACCTTAAAAAGAAATACAAAAAAATAAATAAATAAAAAAGAAATAAAATAAACAAAAAAAAAAATATTTGTAAAGTGGTTATGCCCACTGGCTATAGATGTCTTTCCAATCTGTAAGTCGCTCTGGATACAGAGCGTCTGCTAAATGACGTAAATGTAAATGTAGAAAATGTAAATTATTACCTTATACAGTCATAATGTAAAGGTATCATTGCAATATATGTTCATCTGTGATGTTTTTTCTCCACAGGGGCACAGCATAGTGACTCTGTCCCTCTTGTCCCCTCTCTCTGCTCTCCTTCTTTGGGGTCAGGGAAGTAGCTCCCAAATTTCGACAACTGCGAGTTCTTTCTTCAAATTACCAGTGTCGGGTCTGAATATAAGCTCTCCCCACTCCTTTCGAACCAAACACACAGGGGGTTAGAGAATCCTTCGCAATCTCTGCTTACAATGCTGCCTCTCCTGCATACATCTGTCAGAGACGGTAGCTTACTATTACTTTGCCCTCTCTGTGTCCGAGCCAGGAGGATCCCTCTGTGCTCTGCCTATGAAATGGATATCCAAGGGGTCCCCCAACAGAGAGGGTCCATAGTTTATTATGAACCGCAGGTTTGCATTTTAAATGTTTATTATCACCTTTTCAATGTCCTGTAAATTCAGTGCAGAAGCCATTTAATATGACTTGCACAACTACAGAATGATGCAACACCTTAGTGTACTATTTGCAGTAGAACAGGACATTAGCTGTAGAGCAGGTTTGAAAGCGATTGTATTTATGCAATAAGCACTAGAAGGTACAATTTCGGTACATTGTAATTTCAGACCCTTTTACCAGTAGCCTGGGAATAACAGTAATGTAATAATGAGTTGTGTATACAGCTTGAAGTGGAGTGGCTAATTTATAAATATTTGTATTTTTCAGCTTGTGCATCTGACCTAATATCGCAGCAAATGGATAAGAAAGGATCCTTGAGTGAGATCAAGAAATACAACCAAAACAATGGCTGCAATGAGCGCTCTCCACAATACTGACAGAACTACAAGCTGGGCTGGAGTCAGGCTCTCGATGACAACTTTGGCTCAAATGCGACCGCGGGCACCTCACGCAGGACACCATGGTAATCAAGATGCCGCCAAAGCCACCATAAGCCCATACCAACGTAGCTCACTTAAGACAGGAAGATGAACAACGGGCCATGGAACCAGTGCGAGACGAAGCTGAAGAATGTTTTGAGTGTAGGCTGTGGCCAGATGTATGTGGCGTGACAGGGGTGGTCCCAAGCGGCACAGTGGTGGAGCCAGAACCAGCGAGGTCAATGTTCGAGTCACTACTGGAATGCCTACTGCTGCACCGACAACAACGGCAACCTCTCAAGTCTGGAGGTGCCTTGGGTCCTAACACAGCTCAGGATGTTGTTACAGAGTATAAGTCTGTTACAGACCTTTGAGAATGATCTTAGAGACACTGAGTTGACAACAATTTCCAACATTTTTAATGGCTGTTAGTCTAACAGATGTGGAAGTGTCTAATATATCTGGTATGATGGTTTTTGGATTTAGAATTCATGCTTAGGCTATTACGTTTGTTGTTACTATTTAGTATAGGCCAACTGTATAATGATTATATAATTATGTTTATGAACCTATAAATGATATTGAAGGCCAGTATTGGCTCTCAAACCTCTCCTTGAGGAACCCCAGATGTTTCACAAATTTGCTCACCTGATTCACCCATTCAAAGGGCGATTATTAGTTGAATCAGGTGTGCTAACTGTGGAATAGTTAAAATACAAGAAATGGATGGGGGTCCCTGAGGAGAGGTTTGAAAACCTGATTTAGGCTACATCAATATTTTAAACAAATCCCTGACCATAAATATTATCCTATTGATCAAATATGTGGATAATATGTATTACAATTTCAAAACGTATCCTTTAAAGTAATTATTCGTAAAGCGTATGTTTGTTTGTTTGGTCACACACAGAATTGTGCAATCACCTCTTTGTAATGCTTGTTGCAATGAATCTGTAACCCAATAAAGCTTGTTTTGCTAAGTAAATTGTGTAAGGAGAAATGTACTTTATACAAATGTAGACATGAATACAGAACTATTTTCACATACTGTTCGTGAACCTGTTGGTACTTCATGTCAAAAAAACATTGGACAGAGAGCTGCATTACTGTGGGTGGAGATTTGGTCACTGTACCCTCTGAGTGGTCGATAAAGTGCAAACCTGGGAAGAAGGCATGTTACAGGGTTTCCTATACTTGGTCCTGGGGCCACTAGGACTACCCAGCACTACCCAGCTGATTAAAAACATCAACGCTTAATGATTCGTGGTTGTTGAACCAGCTGTGTTGTGCTAGGGCAAAAACCAAATGTGCACCCAGGGGACGGGTCCGAGTTTGAAACCCTGGAGTATAAAAGTGCTAAATACTATATATATTATTATTATTATTATTATTATAAATACCACTCAAAACACTAAAACCACAAATCAACCATTGCGGCAGGCAAAAACTGCACTTGGCCCATTGCCAACCCAAACTATATATGAGGAAAAAAGGATGCTGGAAAAATATGTTATTTCCTCCTATGGTCAGGAGGAAGGGGAAGGAAGTTGCTCTGAAAAGATAAGTGCCTCAGGTTTCTTTCCATTTTTTGGTAATCAGGGAGTGAGTTGAAAATGTTAAATGCCCTGAAGAGCACGCTGATATTCTCTCATTCTGTGATTTATCCTACCCAAGGAGAGCACCCCTACTCTGAAGGTATATTTCCAATTCTTATCGTTCATATATTCTTTTGATTGTACCATGTTATGCTTAGGTTTTAGGGCCTTTATAAAAAGAAAGTGAATTGTAGGCCTATAGTTTGAGTGATTAATAGTAGAACTTACTTAATTAAAACAGCTGTAGGCTACTTACACCCAGGTCTACGAACATACCACACTGAAAATATCTGTGTAGTAGATACTTAAACTTTCAAGAATAATACCTGTGAGCAGGGGCAGTAGTTGTGTAGTTAAACATTACTTGGACATTTTCTGATGAAAGACAAACAGTAAATCTGTGTCTGTGTGTATATTTAAGATTATTTTCTATTCTATGTAATTTACTCTTGATTGCATTTCATTTCTCATCTCTGATCTGTCTGATCTCCTCTCAATCCCTCATTCATTGACCACCAGAACAGGCAAGGGAGCCATTGCTGGGAAAATGCAGGGCAGAGAGAAGATATTCATATTGATCCTCGTTATAGCTCTCTCATGGTAAGAGTTTTGACCAAACACATTAAAAGATGTATACATTTGCCACCAACATTTAATTGATTGAACCATCATACTGTAGATAGACTTCTGGGCAGTTCCCAGATCTAAATGAGCAACACTGGACTCTCCATTGAGCATGTTTTTAGTGAAGGGTAAGCTTACTCTGGGTCTGGGAAACCCAGCGTAATGTCCTAAATTTGGGTCAGAGTTAGCTAATTTGGCCAATGCTTGGGTGAACTTGGCTAATTGGAATATTACTGTCATAACTTGTTGAGTGCCTATACAGTGGGAAAAAAAGTATTTAGTCAGCCACCAATTGTGCAGGTTCTCCCACTTAAAAGATGAGAGAGGCCTGTAATTTTCATCATAGGTAACGTCAACTATGACAGACAAATTGAGAAAAAAATCCAGAAAATCACATTGTAGGATTTTTTAAAATTTATTTGCAAATTATGGTGGAAAATAAGTATTTTGTCACAAACAAGCAGAATTTCTGGCTCTCACAGACCTGTAACTTTTTCTTTAAGAGGCTCCTCTGTCCTCCACTCGTTACCTGTATTAATGGCACCTGTTTGAACTTGTTATCAGCATAAAGAACACCTGTCCACAACCTCAAACAGTCACCTCCATTCCACTATGGCCAAGACCAAAGAGCTGTCAAAGGACACCAGAAACAAAATTGTAGACCTGCACCAGGCTGGGGAAGACTGAATCTGCAATGAGTAAGCAGCTTGGTTTGAAGAAATCAACTGTGGGAGCAATTAGTAGGAAATGGAAGACATACAAGACCACTGATAATCTCCCTCGATCTTGGGGCTCCACGCAAGATCTCACCGTGGTCAAAAAACATAAGTAACATTGTCACGAAGGACTGGGTTAAGACTAGAAAGGTGGACATGAGGGATATTTCAATGGTCCTCTGCCATAGTGACAAAACATCTAAACATTTTGACTTGCAGTGCTTACACAATGCCAAAGGGACGAAGGCATTTTGGGGGCAATTGACTGTTTAAATGAGAAGGAAATTTAGGTTTGACACATGCGTGAACTGTTTTGGGGTGAGGTATGAGCTTTTGCAGGTGAACCATGGTGTTGTGCGAACCATCCACGTTATTTTTGGCTGGAGCACCAAGAGTGTTGAGAATCCATCCGTTGTTTCAAGAAATGAGCCAAAGCAATTGAGAAGGATCTTTGCCATTTTCGTGGCACTGACCTATATGGGAAAGGAATTTAGTTTTGAAGATGAGTGAACAGGTTTAGGAGAGATATGAGCTTTTGCAAGTGAGCTATAGTGTTGTGCTGAACTGTAAGACTGTTTTGCCAAATGAACCTAGAGTTTTGGAGAATGTAATTTCTGCTTCAAGAAATGAGCCAAACCAATGGAGAAAAACTGTA
This sequence comes from Coregonus clupeaformis, assembly GCF_020615455.1. Classification (NCBI taxonomy): domain Eukaryota; kingdom Metazoa; phylum Chordata; class Actinopteri; order Salmoniformes; family Salmonidae; genus Coregonus; species Coregonus clupeaformis. The sequence goes on from NW_025535110.1 coordinate 57,300, forward strand.
ATACTGCACTATTTCGTGATTAGTTTTAGTACCAGTGCACAGTAATTTCACAGCACGTCTCATTAAATATTTTCATGTTGGATAACAAAGTGTGTGTGTGGTGCATGTGTATGTGTGTGTCTGTGCATGTCTGAGTGTGTGCATGTGTGTGTCTGCTAAAAATTGCATTAACCACAGTAAGTATACACCACGGTATATCACAAAAGCAAAAACAATCCTCTCTGCTTACATATGACATAGATCCCATAAATGTAAAAAAAGAAATGGCACTGTACAACTCCTATAACGATAAAAGCAGCTTATGAGAGAAATTTCAATAACAAAATGGAACATCTCATTCTCATTTATACTCAGGAAATTGCAGGCTGACAGAGAAACATTGAATGCTCTGGTTGCCCCAGGTGCCTCTCGTTCTCTAAAGAAATTAATATTTCAGGACATAAGTCACACAGCTATTTCCATCTGTGTGGTATCAGTCTGCTGAACTGACGACAAGCTGATAAAGGATGTATGATTATGGTACAGAAAGACACATATAAACAATCAGTGAACAATCTTCCCTTTTCATTATTATGTGTTATATATATGCCCAACCACCAACCCATCCTAACAATCTTTCAAGGGGATGCCTGAGGCAATAGCCAGTGAGTAATAGATGCACGCACACACACTGGTAAACTACTAGTAAGCTCTGCCTTCATTGCTTAGGTCCAGATGTCACAAATGTGCCTACAAATCTGCTCCGTCGAGACAGCAGCCTACCAGGATGTCAGTCAGTGTCATGAGATGTGGGGGGAAATGTGAAAAGGCTGAAATAAATGCTGGAAGCTAAGCAAATACAAAGAAATCGAATGAATCTCACTGCATCAAGCCAGCAAAAAATACTTTGTAAAGAACAACCGCTTTGCAATAAACTCAAGAAATACTTATGTTTGGTAATAAATAATTAAAGGCTTGCTTGGAATGTTTGAGGGACAGTTGAGGGTGAAATGTTCACAACGACTTCTCAAACCACTCGTGAACATTCTAGAAGGTGGTCGTGGGGGTATTAACATCTCAGGAGAACTGATTTGTCGTCACATCATCGGGTCACTGTAAAGGTTGGACTTAGCTACGCCTGTAGGCTGCCATGGTTAACATTGTTATCTCCGCGTTAACACCGATTGCCACGGCAGCTGGAGACGGCCTTTTTGATGCTGTTGGTCTGGTGTTCACGCCGAGAGGGTGCACATGCTACCTGGTGGCCGGATCGGGTGGGGGGAGTGTTGTTGCGCCAACCTCTGCTCGTCATAGGCTGGATACCCGGACGAACGGGCACCAACAGAACGGCCGCTTGAAGCCCGCCTGAACTCGTATCCAAACCACAACTCCAAACCAGACAGACATACAAATGAGTGCATGGTAGATATTTCACATTTGGAGAGGTGGTTAATGAATTCTAAAGAATAGGTAGTTTATTGGTTTATTTATTCAGCCAGTGGTTGTTTAGGTTGTGTTAGTAGGCACAAAGAAGAAAACATTTTTGAACAGAACATCTAAATTATTTATGGGAAAGGCTTATCTTCATCTTATGTTTTGGTTCCTACTGAACAGCACCAAGGTGTGGATCCTACTCGTTGTTGAGGCAGCAGTAGATGATAGGGTTATACATGGTGGAGCTCATGGCCAGCCACAGCACTGACAGGTAGACCTGCTGGATGGACTTCCACCTCATCAGAGCCTTGTTGGAGCTCCGTCACAATGAAGTAGACATGGTATGGCAGCCAGCAGAGGGCGAAGGTCACCACCACAATGATCATCATCTTCACCACCTGGTTAGGAAGGGGATAGTGGGAGGATGGGAGGAATAGAGAGACAGGGAAGGAAGGGGAGAAAAGAAAGGGAGAGAGAGAGAGAGAGAGAGAGAGAGAGAGAGAGAGAGAGAGAGAGAGAGAGAGAGAGAGAGGAGAGAGAGAGAGAGAGATAGAGAGATAGAGAGATAGAGAGATAGAGAGATAGAGAGAGATAGAGAGATAGAGAGATAGAGATAGAGAGATAGAGAGAGAGAGAGAGAGAGAGAGAGAGAGAGAGAGAGAGAGAGAGAGAGAGAGAGAGAGAGATAGAGAGATAGAGATAGAGAGAGAGATAGGAGATAGAGAGCAGAGAGATAGAGAGAGAAAATAAAAGTAATTGTTTGTGTAGCTCTGAGACAAGATGTCGATCAAACAGCTGGTCAGCCACCTCATGCCAAGTTTCACAGAGTGCCTGGATTCTGAGATGGACAGAATGTTTGACGCCGAATATATAATCTCACAAGGCAAGAATTTTGGATTGATTAATCATCAGGTTGGTATTTTCTATTCCGTACTGGAAGCGCAGCAATCTAGGATATATTTTTTTCATCACAACAACCCCTTTCAAAACCGGGCCATTCACACAACCTCAAAAGACAATTAAGCTTAATTTACACAAAAATGGTCAGAACAACCATTGATGGTCCAACGGTCATACATTGGAGATGGTAGAGCCACAAAATAATTAGATGCATTCCTCAAACCTGTCAACCTAGAGCCATCACAAAGGAAGCAGCTCACTTCAAAGATCCTGTGAATTTCATGAACTGATTGTGTCATTTAAAAATCCTCAAAGAGCATTTCAAAACTTGAAATAGATCTGTTTTCGCAAAAGTTGGAACTTTGTTGCCTTATATGGAGGAGTTGAGAAGTTATTGATAGAATTTGACTTTGTCTCTTTACACGAGACTACCTGAATATCAAAGCCCAGACACGCCTGAACCATGCAAACTGCATGTTTTGTCAGCGAGGAAGATCTTTGTCATGTATCCTCACTGTTGTGTTGCTATTGTGTTATATGTGTATCACTATATAACAGGTACAGTAGGTAATCTCATGATATAGTCTAGTAACTATACTATGCTCAGAATGTCATGTGACAAAGATGGCTGCAGCATAGAGCAATAGTGATTGTGATCACCAATGAATGGTAGTCTGTCAGTCAAACAGTCTGAGCTCAAAGAAACTCCTCAAAGCCTTTCACATAGATTCTATTCTGTCAGTTTACTCCTTTAGATTTAACCTACATTCGCTAAACCTTGAGATTCTCCATTGAGCATGCTTTTAGTCCAGCAGTATGCTTAATCTGTGTCTGGGAAACTAATGTGCAGTAGCATTGCATGCAAAGCACTAAATGGTGGAAAAGCCACAGGCTTGCTAAAGTATTTAACCCCTTGGCATTTTTCCTATTTTGTTGCCTTACAACCTGGAATTAAAATTGATTCGTTGGGGTTTTGTGATTTGATTTACACAACATGCCTACCACATTGAAGATGCAAAATATATTTTATTGTGAAACAAGGTACAAGACAAAAACTGAAAACTTGGAGTGTGCATAACTATTCACCCTCCCAAAGTCAATACTTTGTAGAGCCACCTTTTGCAGCAATAATAGGTAGTTTTGGGGTATGTTTTTATAAGCTTGACACATCTAGCCACTGTGATTTTTGCCTATTCTTCAAGGCAAAAACTGCTCCAGCTCCTTCCAAGTTGGATGGGTTCGCTGGTGGGCATGCAATCTTGTATACCACAGATTCTCAATTGGATTGAGGTCTGGGATTGACTAACTAGGCCATTCCAAGACATTTAAATGTTTCCCTTAAAAGTGTTGCTTTAGCATTATGCTTATGGTATTGTCCTGCTGGAAGGTGAACCTCTGTCCCAGTCTCAAATTCTGGAAGACTGAAACAGGTTTCCCTGAAGAATTTTCCTGTATTTAGCACCATCTATAATTTCTTCAATTCTGACCAGTTTCCAGTCCCTGCTGATGAAAAACATCCCCACAGCATGATACTGCCACCACCATGCTTCACTGGGTGGGGATGGTGTTCTCGGGGTGATGAGAGGTGATGAGAGGTGTTGGGTTTGCGTCAGACGTAGGTTTCTTGATGGCCAAAAAAGCTCAACTTTAGTCTCATCTGACCAGAGTAAATTTTCATATGTTTGGGGAGTCTTCCACATGCCTTTTGGCGAACACCAAACGTGTTTGCTTATTTTGTTCTTCAATGGCTTTTTCTGTTCCGTAAAGCCCGTGTGCAGTGTATGGTTAGGGTCCTAAAGGACAGATACTCCATATCTTCTCAAAGAGCTTTTGCAGCTCCTTCAGGGTTATCTTTGATATCTTTGTTGCCTCTCTGATTAATACCCTCCTTGCCTGGTCCGAGAGTTTTGGTGGGTGGCCCACCTTGGCAGGTTTTGTTTGTGTGATTTTTTAATTTTAATAATGGATTTTAATGGTGCTCCGTGGATGTTAAAGTTTTGGATATTGTTTTATAACCCAACCCGGGATCTGTACTTCTCCACAACTTTGTCCCTGACCTGTTTGAAGAGCTCGTTGGTTCATGGTGCCGCTTGCATGGTGATGCCACTTGCTTAGTGGTGCTGGGTGGTAGACTCTGGGGCCTTTCAGAACAGGATATATGCGGGAGATCATGTGACACGCGGGTATCAGTAGCTCAATTGGCAGAGCATGGCGCTTTGTAATCCAGGGTAGTGGGGTTGATCCTCGGACCACCCATACGTAAAAATGTATGCACACATGACTGCAAGTCGCCTGATAAAAGCGTAAAAATGGCATATTATTATATATTATACTTAGATTGCACACAGGTGAACTTTATTTAACTAATTATGTGACTTCTGAAGGTAATTGGTTGCACCAGATCTTATTTAGGGTCTTGCATAGCAAAGGAATACCTGGAATAGTATAAAGTAATCCTTCTATTTGAACTAATTATGTGACTGGAAGGTAATTGGTTGCACCAGATCTTATTTAGTGTTTCATAGCAAAGGAATACCTAAAATAGTATAAAGTAATCCTTCTAGGTTGCAAGGCACTGTATATCCCACAGATATAGACATCCTAAAGATTTAGATTAACAGTATGTTCTGGGCTTGGTCATGTTTAACACATTTACATATAATACGCCAAAATGCTAATATCAGGGAATACACTTGCATTGTTTTGGGGCCAAGAATGCAAAGTAAGTTAGCATTTGGAGATAGTGGCCATGTAAACAAAAACCAAAGCATGGATTGCTATTTTACCTTGTCCATAGACTGCTTACAGGGTAAGGAAACTAATATGTACTTTGTTATTTGGCCGAACTATCCTTTAACTACCAAGTAGAAAATAAATCCAAATACAGCAGTACTTCAGTCCCTTAAGGTCAAATTGAATAGCCTTGATGTAGGAGCCCTGAAGTCAATCTCACTTTAGTGGAGAAGACTCACAGCTGGTGTTAGCTCCTTCATCACAGACTAAGGATAGTCTTGCGGAGAAACAACAAGGGCATCTGACGCATGAATGATTTGGTCGTGATTGCAGTCTGTTGGGGCACACATGAATACAACTCAAAAAAGGCTAAAACCATTAGACGACAGCTGCTTTCTGCTAAACAAGTTAGGCTAAGTGAATTAATTAGAAGAAGGTGTTGTTTAGAGTGGTTATAGTTACCGTCTTCATGTATGAAAACATTCCAAAGCACTCTTCGGTTATGAAATCAGCATTTACATTCTTTAGCTTTTCGAAAGTGGTTTCACAGCTTTGACAAGGGATCACATTGAAATGCAGGTAAACTCATTCAGCTAACCTCCGACAGGAAAGTGATAATCAAGTGATAATCAAGTGTAGTCACCTTGTTTATGAACAACAACAATTAGGATCTTATAATCAAGGATTAACTAGCTCCACCTGCATCATCTTCTGATGATTACTAATGTGGCATAAAGCTTATGAAGCAGTGGCATCTCTTTGTATGTACAGTGTGTTTGGGACTCTGCATCTAATGACGAGCAAACTTGTTGGTGGAAATCTCTGGAGCACTCAGAATAGGAGCTACACAAAGTAGGAGAAAGGGTAAACCATGACGCAAGACACAGCAGGTTACAGGTAGTTGACGCGAGAACACTGGTGGTCTGCTGAAGCTGTCACAGCATGGTTAAATTGAGCTGGGTGGGAACAGATCGCTGACCTAATTAACAATTACTTTCAACTAACACAGAGTAGGACCTGAAGGGTTTGACAATGGGTGACATTCCAGCCTAATGAACCTCTAACAGCCCTCATCTAGCTATGGTAAAAGGGTTTGGCAGGGACGTTAATGGCAAATCCAGCAACAGGTTATTTGAAATGATGCAGTATTTAGCAGATGCTTTTATCCTAAATGACTCTAGTCTGTATTTGTGGCCCATTCTAAACCCACTGAGCAATTGGAATTGTATAAGGCAAGGTTCACTAACCTTCCTCTCTCACTGGGCGTTGCTCAAACTAAATCAGATGATATCAAGCTTTATTGAGGTGCATTTCACAACAACAACAACAACAACAACAAAACTATAAAAACAATCTAAAAAGAGAACCAGTTCTGAAATAAGATAAGAGGCAACAACACCCAAACATGTGCTGGTCCCGTAATAAATGTAGACAGGATCACAGGTTACATCCCCTGGATAAATCACTGTAAATGATTTTGCTCTCATGGCCTCGCCTATCTCTCCAAAAAAAAAACAAAGAACCAGGTGTGCTGATCCCTCGTAATCTGAGTGTAATCCTACATAAAACAACAACCCGAAATAAGACGGGTGCCACAGGTGTCTGGAATAATCCCCATATCCCAATAATTATATATCTAGACCTGTCGTGTTGGGCGTTGCCTTTCTATAATCTGTGCTCCTTGTAATGTTAAAACCCACATTGGCATAATAGATGTTAGTCATACGGGTTCAAATGACCTGAATCTTTATGGATAACTGTGGGGACCAGGGGCCGTATATATAAAGCATCTCAAATAGAGTGCTGATTTATGACCAGTTTTGTTTTTTAGATCACAATGAATAATGTATAACATGGACAGGGGGAACCTGATCCTAGATCAGTACACCACTCTGAGACGTCTTGATACATACGGAGCCTGACTCCAAGGAAGATGCATGATGAGATACACTGTGTCCAGTTAATGGAATGCATTGTATCCTAAAGAGGAGACTAATCTCTGGGGTTTCGAATGCTGGATTACTGATGGGTTCAAATCCAGTGGGGAACACAGAGAGATCTTTGTGCCATGTACATAGCAATTTTTTCAATGGTATAGCTACATCAATTATTGTAATGACAATGCATTAAGTCAAACACTGAAAAAACCCCAAACACCAGAAGTGCTGTTCAGTGTATTATTATTGTTTGCAGAAATTATTTTCAGAACCACATTTCTGAAAGGCCTACAGTATTCTAGTCCTCACACCAAATTAACTGGAGGGAATGAAACTAAGACAATTGGGACGTCTCATGATTGTGCCAGTTAAAATGAATGTATTAATCTTAAATGTGATTCAATCAATGGTTGACACATTGGTTTTCAAATGGATTTACATGCTTTACCAATGGAGTTGTATTTTTACAAATACCTTCCTCTTGGCTGTGAGCTGGCTGTGGTAGTTATCTGATGTTTGGGATCTCTCCTCCCCCAGTATTTCCCACAATGGTGTACGTGATACCCATTAACACTAGGGGGGGACATACACCAGCACCGTACAATGATATGATACCTGTCATACCAGAGAACGATAAATAAAGGTAGAGGAAGGAAAAGCAGAGCATTCCTGTGAATGTAATGGAAAACATGGTAATTGATTATATTTAATCTAATTCAAATTATTAGTATAGGTTTAATTAGTTGCACTGGTTGTGACAGTGATAGATAGATAGATAGATAGATAGATAGATAGATAGATAGATAGATAGATAGATAGATAGATAGATAGATAGATAGATAGATAGATAGATAGATAGATAGATAGGGATAGATAGATAGATAGATAGATAGATAGATAGATAGGATAGATAGATAGATAGCCGATAGATAGATATGTATGTATGTGTGTGTGTAGGAAATTACTCATACGATGACTTTCCAATTACCCAATCACCACCCAGTTCTTCCTCCAGAAGCTGGACACTCACCACCTTAAATTAACTCACCTGTATGCAATAACCGGCAACCTGACAAACCTTCAGTTAATTCCAGTCTTTGTTGATACCCACAATTATTAAAGGATGCGTTTATTCAAAGTATACTGAACAAAAATATAAATGCAACATGCAACAATTTGAAAGAATTTACTGAGTTAAGATCATATAGGAAATCATTCAATTGAAATACATTCATTAGGACCCTAATCTATGGGATTTCACATGACCTGGAATACAGATATTCATTTGTTGGCTCACAGATACCTTATGGTAGAGGTGTGATCAGAAAACCAATTAGTATCTGGTGTGACCACCATTTGCCTCATGCAGCGCAACACATCTCCTTCGCATAGAGTTGATCAGGCTGTTGATTGTGGCCTGTGGAATAAGCTGTCCCACTCCTCTTCAATGGCTGTGCGTTGTTGGTTGGATATTGGTGGGAAATGGAACACGCTCGTATTAATGCTAAATCCAGAGCATCCCAAACATGCTCACGGGTGGCTATGCCTGGTGAGTATGCAGGACATGGAAGAACTGGGACATTTTCAGCTTCCAGGAATCGGTGGTAATAGATCTCATGGGACATGGGGCCTGCTGGGGCCTGCTGAAACATGAAGTGATGGCAGGTGATAAATGTTAATGTACAATGGGCCTCAGGATCTCGCCATGGTATCTCTGTGCATTCAAATTGCCATCGATAAAATGCAATTGTGTTTTGTCGTAGTTTATGCCTGCCCATACCATAACCCCACCGCCACCATGGGGCACTCTGTTCACAACATTGACATCAGCAAACTGCTCCTCCACACGACGCCATACACGCTGTCTGCCATCTGCAGTTGAAACCGGATTAATGCATGAAGTGCACACTTCTCCAGCGTGCTAAAGCTGCCATCGAAACCGAGCATTTGCCCACTGAAGCTGGTTAGGACGCGAACTGCAGTCAGGTCAAGATCCTGGTGAGGACAACGAAGATCAAGAGATGAGCTTCCTGAGACGGTTTCTGACAGTTTATGCAGAAATCCTTCAGTTGTGTAAAACTCATGCCTATCAGTTGTCCAGGTGGCTGGTTCAGACGATCCTCGCAGGTGAGAAGCCAGAAGCCAGGATGTTAAGGTCTGGCTGGCGTGGTTGCACATAGTCTGTGGTTGGCAGGCTGTTTGGACGTACTGCCAAATTCTATAAACAACGCTAAGTACATTACTACACATTTTAGAGTGACCATTTATTGTGCCCAGCACAAGGTGCACCTGTGTAATCATCATGCTGTTTAATCAGCCTGATATGCCACACCTGTCAGGTGGATGGATTATCTTGGCAAAGGAGAAATTATCACTAACATGTATGTAATAATTTTTTGAGACAAAAACGTTTTGTTATATGGAACATTTCTGGGAACTTTTATTTCAGCTCATGAAACATTGGACCAGCACTTTTACATGTACATTTATATTTTTGTTCAAGTATAAGTTTGTGCTCCTTATGCAGTAATTCTCTGATTTGAGCACATTTTATATGTTTGTTATGTGCCATTATTGATCGTATTCTTTGTTGGTATCTAAGTAACTCCATTGCCTATGTATGTTTGTGTAGATATTGATCATGTTACTTAGATCCTTTTTCTATATTGTAGTTACTATTGAGTTTTGAGTATATTTGGATAAAATAGTGGGTCAGCCAAAAGTTTGGACACACGCACTCATTCAAGGTTTTTTTTATTTTTATATTTTTCTACATCAAAACTAGAAATGAAGATATATGGAATCATGGGGCAATCAGGTATAACAAATCAAAAGATATGTTATATTTGAGATTCTTCAAATAGCCACCCCTTTGCCTTGATGACAGCTTTGCACACTCTTGGCATTCTCTCAACCAGCCTAACTGGAATGCTTTTCCAACAGTCCCTGAAGGAGTTCCCACATATACTGGCGTGCTTTTCCTTCACATTCTGTGGTCCCACTCATCCCAAACCATCTCAATTGGGTTGAAGTGGGGATTGTGGAGGCCAGGTATCTGGATGCAGCACTCCATCAGTTCTTGGGTCAAATAGACCTCAAGCACAGCCTGGAGGGGTGTTGGGTCATTGTCCTGTTGAAAAACAGATGATTGTCCCACTAAGCCCAAACAAGATGGGATGGCGATTTGCCACAGAATGCTGTGGTAGACATGCTGGTTAAGTGTGCCTTGAATACTAAATAAATCACAGATAGTGTCACTAGCAAAGCAACCCCCACACCATAACACCCCCCTCCATGCTTTACGGTGGGAACTACACATGCAGAGATCATCCGTTTCACCCATTCACCACGCCTCACCAGGACACAGCGGTTGGAACCAAAAATCTCCAATTTGCAGGTCTCTTCTTCTATTAGTTTAGTAGTGGTTTTTTGCAGCAATTCACCATGAAGGCCTGATTCACACAGTCCCCTGGTGAAGCATTTATTTGGGCTGGTAACTCTAATGAATTTATCCTCTGCAGCAGAGGTAACTCTGGGTCTTCATTCTGTGCGGTCCCTCATGAGTGCCAGTTTCATCATAGCACTTATGGTTTTTGCGATCACACTTGAAGAAACTTTCAAATCTCTTGAAATGTGTTCAGATTGACTGTCCTTCATGTCTTAAAGTATTGATGACTGTCATTTCTCGTTGCTTATTTGGAGCGTTTTGCCATAATATGGACTTGGTTACTGTCACAATACAACTGATTGGCTCAAACGAATTAAGAAGGAAAGAAATTTCACAAATTAACTTTTTAAGAAGGCACAACTGTTAATTGAAATGCATTCCAGGTGACTACTATGAAGCTGGTTGAGAGAATGCAAAGAGTGTGAAAGTTGTATCAAGGCAAAGGGTGGCTATTTGAAGGTAATTCAAATAGAAAAATATATTTATGTTTAAGGTTATAAGATTCATATGTGTTATTAATAGTTTTGATGTTTACTATTTTTCTACAATGTATAGAAAAATAAAGAAAAACCGAATGAGTAGGTGCGTCAAACTTTTGAGGGATGTAGTGGTTTTTTGATAGTGCGTATTAGTTGGCCATGTTAATTGCTAATAGGGATCGGAGAGCACCCTCCATTAATCAACCTCTATTGTAACTAACTGATTTAGTTTATCAACCAAAGCTAATTATTAGAATCAGTGTGCGCTAGATTAGGTTTGGAGCAAAAACATGGGAGTAGCTCTCCAGGAATTAGGAAAGAGCTCCTGCCTTACATTGATATGTAAAGTGATTTTATTGTTGATTCCTAGAGAAAACCATCCTTATCCTCGCAACATACTTTAATCTATGAATATCAGGAATTAGCTCCTTGAAGTACTCAACTCCCAGTGTTTTATTGCTACACCACCACAGTAGCTCAACACACAAAATCAGCAGCAAAAGTTAATTCCCCAATATAATTATTTCAACCAACCTAAAACTGTTTTCAGATCAGTGAAGATGAACAAAGAGCAGGTGAGTAAAGGAAGCCACTTTATAATATTGGAGATGCACCCGGGAGTGTTACTAATGAAGGAGTGTTCGAGGGCCGGGGCCAGGCCACTGTAGCAGATGCAGTCGGCGGGGCAGGGTGCTGGATGGTGGAGGAGGGAAGGCAGCACCACGGCTGCGCCTAGATACACACAATAACCACCTTGGTGGCTGTGGCTGACAGCCGGGAGTTAGTGGATAATGGCATGTACCTGCAGGGATGTAAAATCAAATCAAGTTTTATTTATATAGCACATTTCAGACATGAATGCGACTCAATGCGCTTTAAAAGGAAAAAAATTAAATAAAAAAAACTATGAAAAATAAAAACAGAAATATTTACTACACTACAAACATAACAGGATAAAAACTAAAGAATAGCAATTAAAACTGAAAGACTAAAAAATCACTCTTAAGGAAAAGCAAAGTTAAAAAGGTGTGTTTTAAGATATATTTTAAATATGTCACAGTTTTGGCCCCTCTCAGGTTCTCTTGCAGGCTATTCAGAGGCTGGGGGCATAGTAACTAAAGGCTGCCCTCCATGCATCTTGGTCCTTGGCTTTGGGATAGTTAAAAGGCAGTGCTAAAACTGATGGACCTACTGGGTACATTATTCAAAAGCATGTTGACATGATGGGGTGCATAATTGTGGATTGATTTAAAACATAGAAGAATCAAAAAATTAATTCTAAACTCACAGGAAGCAGTGCAGAGACTTTAAACGTATGTGTGTTCTTTGGTCGTAGGCTGCTGCATTCTTTTATGTTTTGCAATTGGCCAATGGCTTTCTTTGGGTAGATCAGACAGGAGAGAAAGGTAGGCCTGCTTGTAATAAAAGCATGAATGAGCTCTCTGTATCAGCCTGAGATAGAAACGGCCACACCTTGGCACACACTTTGTAGTGGAAAAAGTTATTTTGGTACATTCCTAATGTGTGATTGAAATTGAGTTTAGAAATGTAAAATGACACCTATGTTTTTATATCCTGGTGTTCTATCTTATTTGACTGTGAAATAAAATATGTGGCCAGATTCTGTGTGCTTTAGTAAGTACCTCGGTCTTGTCTTGATTTTTAGTGGAGTGAAGTGTGAGCATCCAAGTATTTAAATCACTAATACAGTCTAATAATTTATCTGTGGAGCTAAAAATGTACTGGTGACACAGAAATGTAAAGCTGTGCACTCGTCTGGCATAGCAGTGAAAATCAATGTTGTGCTTTGATAACGTGCAAGGGGAACATATATATATAAACTGAACTTAAAATCGAACCTTGTGGAATTCTCACATGGGATATGTATTTTCTCTGGGTATGTTCACTAAGGGTGAAAAAACATGACGTGAAATAGGTCTAAACCAATTTTAGAACTGGACCAGAGAGACCAACCCACTCCTCTCTCCAGTTGTTAGAAGGACATCATCATGCAGCACTTAAATCCAAGAGTGCTGAAGGACAGAGAACTATTCGGCATCTGTGTTGGCTCTAAGATAATTTACCACTTTAACTTAGGCAGTCTCTGTGCTGTGGTGGGAAGAAAACAGATAGAATTTTTTTTTCAAAAATACAGTTCCACTTAAAAAAGAGAAAACTATTTCTCAGAATTTCGCATTAAGAAATGGAAGGTTGGAGATATTGGGAAAATTGTAAAAGCGAAAGATCTAGATTATTCTTCAGAGGGATTTCAGAAGGGACTCCATAGTGCCTTGCGTGGTAGTAGGGACATATATATATTCCATCAGTGTTTGATGATAGTAGCCTAATGTTGGTATTTATCTCTGAAATACGCCACTAACTATCACATTTAGAGGTTATATAGTTTAGGGTAGGATTTATCAGGCCATCAATGGACGAGAATAGCACTCTCTCAAATTATTCTGATTATTAATGATCAAGTTAGAGAAATGAGCCTGTCTGGCATTTCTAATTGCCTTGCTATATATGAGTAGAATATAAATGAAAGAGATAGGATAAAGCGACGAAACAATGAGAGGATTTGTAATAGAAAGCTCGTAATAACTCAGTCAGAGTATGGCCACAGTATGGGTGGCCCAGTAACAAGTTGGATAAAGACCATAGAGCTCAAAATATTAATAATTAATGGCCTGGAGTAGTCTCTTTGTCAACATGAAATGAAATTCATCAACACAATGATTTTATTATTGTTCTCAAGGACAACATTTTACTTTTTTTTTTTTTACATTTTTGAGATGTCTTATCCAGAGCGCCACTTACAGGAGCAATTAGTAAGTGCCTTGTCAAGGGCACATCGAAGATTTTTTTGCACTTAGTCGGCTCGGGATTAGAACCAGCGACCTTTTGGTTACGGGCACAACGCTCTAACCACTAAGCTACCGCCGTAACCTGGGGCAGTGCTTGGGTGGCTCTTCAAACAGGGTTATAGCCAGCACTGGTGGTTGACATTTAAACAGTATAGCATGATGCTCAAAAGACCCAAAGTTGCCAAATGAAATGTCCTTACAGCTGAGAGCACTAGTAAAACCCCTTTTCCCCTTTTGTGATAGAGTATGAAAAGCTGTAGTCGGGGAGGCTACAATTAGAGCGGCACTACAAGTCTGAAGACAGCCATGTTTCAGTGAGAAAGATGCAACAAATTTGCGCTGTATAAGGTAATTCACTTAGAAAGGTTTTATTAGTGATTGCTCTAACATTTAAAAAGTGTATATTAATGAGTTTGGGCCACTCTGCCCCTGGTGCATCTGCCTCGAGGTAACAAGGAATAACAATCAAATATTAACATTACAACCAAATTTTTTTCCAATCTATCAGAATGGTAAGATATGACAGTTTGTATAAACCTCACTAAAAGGCGGGTTAGGAGGAACAGAAATTAGGTTAACAACAAACATAGTGCATTAGGGAGTGATATGTTTCAAGTTAACAGGGAGGACTGTGAGCACTACCAGACCCTGTCGTCGGTTATAAAAATGGCCCCTGAAACAGTTCAAGAGGTCAAAAATGGGTTAGGGTGTGAAAGCAAAGATGGTGGATAAATGAAGATTTTTTACTGTGGCCAGTTTAAATTAAAAAATTACAGTTGGCCCACTTAAGGGTGGTCCCATAGACACCAATGTGATCGCAGTGTGTGGCTACTCATTGACTGTATATGCCTTTTTTTATTTTGAGAAGATGTGACTAAAGTAATGCATAAATTTAGTATGCAGCACCCACTGGGCAATACATGGTTGAATCAACGATTCCACATAATTTTAATGAAATTAGTTGAACCAACGTGGGACAGAATTAATTGAATGTGCAGTGGGAAATGTTTGTTGTAAACTGCATTCTTTATAAGCTCTCATTTGTATTTACAAAAAATATATTTGGAGGTGGTGTGTTTGGATCAAATATAAAAGCGACAAAAAAGAGGATGAGATGCGAGTGTTGTTTCTGTTCGTGGAGATTGGAGTGTTGTAAAACATTGAGGTCCATTCTTCCGAATTAAACAAGCTCCGAAAAAAGCCAGACCGCAGTTTGAAAGACAATCGCTGTCAAATCAAACATAAATGAAATACGATCTTCCCTGGAGCAGTGTGTTGGTTGTGCCCAATTTCAGATTGCTTTAACATATATATACAGTATCTCAGGTACTCAAAACAAAGGATGCCCTATGTGGAGCTAGTTATGATTGGATTGACTCTGACTCTTCCCAGTCCATCTTTAATTGGATTCAACAGTGGTTTGTTTGGTTTTCGGTAAACATAGATTCCATTTCCCAGAACTTACGTAGGTTTTTCATCCTCAGTCATTACCTTACCTACTACTTTACCTATTACCTACAACCACCGCCGCCCGCCTCCGCCCGCCCGCCCGCCTGCCTGCCTGCCTGCCTGCCTGGCCTCGCCTTGCTCTGCACTGAGTGTGTGTGCTCTGTCTTTGATCTCTGTGTATCAAAGGCCCAGTAGCTATAAGTAGTCAGGGTGTGCTCATGCCCAGGTGAGATTAACTCCCTTTGACTAACTTCAAAGTGAGATGAAAAGAGATGTTGGACTGTAGTCCTACTGTGCAGCACAACGTGAAAAGGTGATAAAATTGACCTCCAGACACCTGGGGCCTCATTTATTTCTGTTTTGATGTTAAGGTTATAAAACAGTCAAGTAAATAATTATTAGTAGGCTACTGTTATTTGAGTGGAATTCCGAAAAAGTGGGACACTTTTTATTCTGTCTTCATAACCCCCCTCACACATCTATCCAAAATACATTATACATTTAAACTTTGATGTTTCTGTAGAGGGGGGCAGAATGTTTTATTATGATAAAAAAAAATATATATCAGTGCCTAGAGAGTGCAAACACTGTCCGCACATTCTCCTGCAAGATTGTTATTGAACATTTAAAAAGATAAATGCTGTCTAAGAACATGCACTTCTATGCAAAAGACAAATTGTGTTAATATTTTGTTTATCAATACATGATTGTGTTTCTATCTCCTGTTTGATAAAGGCTTGAGATTAAATAGGTATGTGGCTCATGTACATAAGCAATATGTAGCAGTAATTAGGTAGCATTTACTTTTGAGCATGTTTGGCTATTAAATGTAGGATGGATAAATGGTAGCCAAATATTTGTTATATAGAGGAATAAACAGTAGTCAGAAAAGTAGAGACATGCCCTGTTATATGAATATGATTTAGGCCTATATAATACATGTACATATAGGGCTATTAGGCGAGATGCTGCTATGTAATCTTCTTACCAAGGCAAATGCATCTGTTTTATAAAGGCCTACATTTTATTGTTTTCATTAGCTCTACCATTATTATAATTCCTATGCGACAAAAACAACTCTATTTCCAAAATAACAACAACATTTGCTTACAATACAGTTGATCAACCAATAGAAGTTCTTGAGTATGCATGGTTTAGATATGCATGGAGATACACACTTTCCCATCAAGTCTGAAAATGGATGGATACTCAACTTTTGTAGGAAAACTGGCACACGTAAAATGTGTGTATTTTTCGGTCCACATGCACCTTTGATAAATGAGGCCCCTGGAATGTTTCACTACGAGAAGAAGTACAGCAGGGTAAATCCAGTGTGTGCTACAGGGGAGGGTGCAGTTGGAGCGACCACTAGGTGTCATCCTCCTGGGACAACAAGGCACCTCCTCACTACAGTCTGGGATTAATCAGTATCCTATTGGTGTCACCTGTGTCTACCTGTTCACCTGTGTATTTATGCCCCCACTCCCCCTTTGCTAGTTTTTCTTGTTAGTTTCTCTTTGTCAGCAGTACTACTCAGTGTCTGATTGGAGACCTATGTACAGGTACTCTGAGAAGTGTTCCGTTTCGTTATTTGTTTAGAAAATTTTGGCTGTCAGACGGTTTTTGGAGACTTATTTGTCCGCCTTTTTTTATGTGATAAGTCGTTATTTTGTATTTGGCTTCAGGACCACCAGTAAAGATCCTTGTTTCACCATCTCTGCCTACTGCCTACTGTATATCCTGACATTTTATATTTTAGTATTTAGAAGACAATCTATCAGAGCCATAAAATGATAATTATAACCCCATGGGAATCGAACTCCACAACCCTGGCATTGCAACCGCATGCTCTACCAACTGAGCTACACAGGACTGCACTAAGCACTTCCGGGTCACACCTCACACCAACCGAAAGGTATGCACAGGGGAGGGAGTTGTGTGTGTGTGTCTGTGTGTTGGTGTGAGTATAGCTTTCATATAAGACTCTTGGCACTTAAAGTCATTATTTCACTGCAGGTACTCCATTTTAATTATTTAATCAGCACGCCCCTCCATAATGATAGGTTGGTTGCACAGTGGAGCTCATTAGAAGTAATCTGGCCCTTTTTAAAACTAGTAAAAGCTGGATAAATCCTCAAGAACCTTAATGTAATGGCACCTATTCCTTTATAGTGCATACTTTTGCCCATCACCAAGGGAAAAAGTAGTGCAATATACAGTACAGGGAAAAAGGTGCCATTTGGGATGCACATTGTGTCGTGCAGGGATCTTATTAGTTAGAATAGTGGGATTAAAAGTGGATTAGTTATTCTCATTTTGACAGAATGTAAGGAGAGGGTTGGTTTCCATTTGTTTGTGTGTTTGTGTTAATGACCTGCAGCGTACATGGCATGAATAACAGGCTATTATGATGGGATGAAAATGGCATCTGAGCAATATCAGGTGCCTTGTTATATATAAAAGCACCTTTTTCTTATTAGATTTTAGGGTTTGATTATAGAATAGTAAAATAAACCGCTAGCATTAAATAAATCATATTAAATTGTCACATTTAATATAGGCTATAATACAATGCATTTCACCAAATGTAATAGAATGTATGAGATTGAAGTTGATGTCTCAGAGCTCACCCGTCGACTGCTAGTTGCGCCCATTGAATAGATGCTTGGAAAACACTGCTGTTACTGGGAGTGGAACTTGCAGATGATTTAAAGTACAATTGCCGTGAGCAGAAGATATGAAATTAATCAACGTGTTGAACGCGGCCATTGGAGGCGTGGAGAAAGCCAAGTTGAGTAAAAAGTAGTTGTAGGTGCATCCTTTGTGTGAAAGATCAAATCATAATAAAACCCCACGGCGAGCACAAGGCCGTACGCGACGGACCATGGACGATGCGCAAGGTGTAGAACTGATTTGTAAAGGTTAGTGGTGATATTGTTTGCCGCAGCTTATTCCCCTAGTCTCCTGACGAGATTTACTTGGATTCAATGCCTGGAGGTGGCAGCAGTTGCATTGGCACACACCTCTTCATTTATATTTCTGTTCCCTAGTACAGAGCCAACGTGTTTGGGAGCAGTTGACACTTGAGGTGCGCGGAACTTTGATCTATAGGATAGGCTACTACTTAAATAGGATACGATAATATTTTAAGGTTTTTGGAAACAGAGAGATTGTTTTGTTTTGTCGCTAAGGAACGTATCCTAGAGCTTGGGCAGCAGTAGGAAAAAAGGATTGACTGTGTGAGTGTGCGCTGCGCATAGTGAATCAATCAGGTGGTGTTCATTAAATTCACACATCACACTCCACTCCCCTTTCTAATAACATCCTCAGTATTACTGGAATGCATCCGCAACTGCGCAACACTTTGAAAACTGTAGATAATTAGCTACGCTTAAAAATGAGATATATAAAACATATGGCAAGCATGGAATTTGATGGCAAGTACTTATAAATGCTTACATAATCATGATAAACGACATGCACGCATCAGGCACTGATTAAAAGCTCGGCTGCATCTGTCGCCTCCATTTCAATCATGGGACATCTCCGTGTTCAAATGGGCTTTTGTCATTGTACTGCAAGCATTGGGAGGAATATAAATTGACTAAGTTGAATAAACATTAATATTTGATAAAGGTGTTAGTATTCTCCAAAATGGTTGGTTTTTACCTAAATAACTAATTCCAAGATTGATTTTCAATAAATGGATCTGTGGGATTCTAACAAAATGCCGATTTGAGTTCTATAGGCTCTTTATAACCTTTCGATGGATGATTAGATTAATCAAATCAATCAATCAAACTTCCAGGTACTTAACCAATAGATTTGAAGTTCAGCTTTTGGGAGTTATTGGTCTACGGTGACTGAGCAACTTGTATCTCATAGTGAAAAGTAAGCAATCTGAATAATACTACACAGCCCCTCTCAGTATAACACAGCATCCAAAACACCAAGCATCATCATTTGTGTCACCTAAGCAGTGAAAGGGAGAAAAGGACAGTGAGGGTTGAATTCAACGTGGCACCCATTCCAGCTTATAGTGCATTACTTTGGGGGACTGGTCAAACGTAGTACACTATAGAGATAGGGTGCTATTTGGGACATACACGGGGAGGTGGGGAAGTGCTTATACTAATTCACATGTTAGGATAGGTATAAAAGATTGTGGTGGATCACACCCGATGTAAAGACATTAATGTCCCGACCACAGGTGTTCACTGCAGAGCTGAGTAGGCAATTAGGCTTCTCCTCCCCTTCTCTGGTGGGGTTCCCTAGCAATTATGCAGGATTACACTCTGATGGGTTCCTGCATGTGCCCCCTTTTTAATGAGTACATAACAGTCTGTGCTCCTTCCTAGCTGGATTACTTATGGGGAGTGTAAGGGAATTTGGGGTGTGGGAATAGGGGGTGACTCTGCGACACACACCCACACACACACACACACACACACACACACACACACACACACACACAGAGTCAGGGTGGAGAGTATAGATATTCGGTGTCTGCAGGCATCTTTGTTCCGCCATCACCATAACAATGGGAGTATTGTCACAAAGGTGGAAAGGCAGGCAGGAGGATGCGAGATCAGGTGGGTGTAAGATAAGCCGTATGGAGTAGACCAATGCGCAGCGTTAGGGGTTGCGAACATATGGAACTTTATTATCTTTAGTGATAATAACAACAACAAAACAATAAACGAAAGTGAGTCTACGGTTAACACAACAAACCAAACGGAAACAAGATCCCCACAAACACAAAGGGAAAATAGATATGTTAAATATGGTCCAATCAGAGACAACCCGCAACAGTTGACACTCGAATCTGATTGGGAGCCACTGACAACATAGAAATACAATAAAAGAACACTAAACACAGCACACAAACACAATGAATCCACACACCCTGGCTCAACATATAGAGTCCCAGAGCTAGGTGTGACAGTACCCCCTCAAAGGCGTGATATGGAGCGCACCAAAAACAAACCAGGGAAATCTGGGTGGGCATTTGGAGGGGAGGCTCCGGTTGACCACCACCCTTCAATAATCCCCCCGGAGTGCCCCTGGTCGGTCGGGCCCCGCTGGCTGGAGCTGACTGACATCGAAGGAGCGGATTGCTTAAGCTCCGCTTGTGGAGCAGCGACTGCACCTGACCAGGCACCGCACCCAGGCACGGGTTGTGCCGACTGACGACGGCCACCCCTGGCCGCGCGGATCAGGAATGGGCCGGACGCTGACGATGCGCACCCTAGCTTGGTGCGTGGAACAGCTACGGCCGGGACTGGCTGACGAGCGCGCACTCCCTGGCTTGCGCGGAGCAGCAACGGGCCGACGTGATGATGCGCACCCTGGCTTGGTGCGTGGAGCCGGAACGGCCCACGGGCTGACGTATGCGCACTTGGCTTGCGCGTGGAGCCGAACGGGCCTTACCGTGACGACTACACTCCCGTTCTGGTGCGCGCGGAGCAGCAACGGGTCGACGGGCTGACGATGCGCACTCCCTGGCTTGGTGTGTGGAGTCGAACGGGCCTTACCGGTTGGGACGACTTCGCACTCTGGCTTGGCGCGTGGAGCAGCAACGGTACCAGATTGACGCCCCACCCTGGCTGGCGCGCAGTAGCAGGAACAGGCCGGCCGGCTGGCCACGCCGCACCGCAGGCTTGGTGCGAGTGGCAGGGACAGGGCTGGTCAAGCTGGCGACGCCATGAAGAGCTTGGTGCAGTGGCAGGAACAGGCTGGGGTTGGCGACGCGCACCAGAGGCTTGGTGCGAGTAGCAGGAACAGGCCGGGCCTGGCTAACAACGCGACAGTGGTGCGAGTAGCAGGAACAGGCCGGGCTGGCTGGCGACGCACAATCGTAGGCTTGCGCGAAAAAAGGAACAGGCCGGGCCGGCTGGCGACGACACCGGGGAGAGGTTTGGTGCGTAGTGTCAGGAACAGGCCGGGCCGCTGGCGACGCACCGTAGGCTTGCGTGCGAGTGGGTGAAGAAGTCGGAACACGCTTGAACCGAGAGCAAAGGGCAGAACAGGCCGGCCGGTTGGCGACGCGCACCGCACACTTGGTGCGAGGGGCAGGAACAGGCCGGGCCGGGCTGGCGACGCGCACCGTACACTTCTGGTGCGAGAAGCAGGAACAGGCCGGGCCGGCGGGCGACGCCGCACTGCATAATTTCTGGTGCGAGGGGCAGGAACAGGCCGGACTGCATTGGGAACACACACCACTGGCCTTAAACATAGGAACGGCGGACCGGGACTGGCAATACACCTCAGTACCTCGCCTCGGCGCTCTACATCTTCCTTCCCTCTTCTCACCAATGGCTCCTGCAACTCCGGTGGCCTTCTGAATTCTGCCCCTTTGTCTGGCTCTGTCAGCCCGTGTCGTCCATGCCCTGTGGCCCCCCCTAAGGGGTTGCCTTCGTCGTCCGACGACGACACTGGATAACGCCAAGGTTCCCCTAGCGCCTCATCACTCGTTCCCTCCATGGCCGGCGATCATCCCGGCCGGATTCTCCCAGGTCCAGGAACCCTGCCCGGCCCAAGATCTGCTGCCACCGCCCAGGCTGCCTGCTCCGGACACGCTGCTTGGTTCTGGGTATGGTGGGATCTTCTGTCACGATCACGTATGGAGTAGACCAATGCGCAGCGTTAGTTGCGAACATACTGAACTTTATTATCTTTAGTGATAATAACAACAACAAAACAATAAACGAAACGTGCAGTCCTACGGCCCAACACAACAAACCAAACGGAAACAAGATCCCACAAACACAAAGGGAAAACAGACAGTTTAAACATGGCTCCTCTAATCAGAGACAACCCGCAAATAGTTGACACTCGTTGCCTCTGATTGGGAGCCACTCTGGCCAACATAGAAACACAATAACTAGACACTAAAACACAGCACACAAACACAACGAATCTACACACCCTGGCTCAACATATAGAGTCCCCAGAGCCAGGGTGTGACAGTGGGAACATTCTAGCTAATTAGATTGGTAGATATGTGTGTGAATAACAGACACAACTCCACCGAGTATGATGTTGCCGGTTTTTAAGCTCCCTCTAACCAATGTACTATTATGTGTGTTTTTCGCATTATTTGTAATTTATTTTGTACATAATGTTTCTACCATCGTCTCTTATAACCAAAAAGAGCTTCTGATACAGTATCAGGACAGCGAACACTAACCTCGCATTGACGAAGATTTTTTCAACGAGGCGGCTTCAAGGATATCTAAGACACCGACAAGGCCTAAATCCCCATCATTCGCATGAGAAAGAGACTGAGATATCGTGGGACGTAGGTAGGGTGCCTTGTAAGGATCCAACATGAGCGAGTAAACTGCCTCCGATCAATCCTATTAGCCAACCTTCAATCATTTGAGAATAAATTGGGATGACCTAAGATTAAGGTTATCCTACCAACGGGACATTAAAAACTGTATTATCTTATGTTTCAACGAGTTGTGGCTGAACGAGGACATGCTGACAACATACAGCTAGCGGTATACGCTACATCGGCAGGATAGAACGGTTGACTCCGCAAGACAAGGGGTGGCGGCCTGTGTATATTTGTGTAACAATAGCTGGTGCACAAAATCAAATACTAAGGGAAGTCTCGAGGGTTTGCTCGCCTGAGGTAGAGTATCTTATGATAAGCTGTAGACCACACTATTTACCAAGAGAGTTTTATTATAATTTTCATAGCTGTCTATTTACAACTACAAACCAATGCTGTATTAAGATTGCACTGAATGATCTGTATAAGGCTATTAGTGAACAGGAAAACGCTATCCAGAGGCAGCGCTTCCTAGTGGCTTCGGGACTTTAATGGTGGGAAACTTAAATCGCTCTACCTAATTTCCCTACCAGCATGTTAAATGTGCAAAAACTCTAGACCACCTTTACTCCACACAGAGACGCATACAAAGCCCCTCGCCCTCCATTTGGCAAATATGACCATAACTCTATCCTCCTGATTCCTTGCTGATAAGCAAAAAAAAAAACTAAAGCAGGAAGCACCAGTGACTCGGTTAATAAAAAAGTGGTAGATGACGAGATGCTAAGCTAAGAACTGGGTTTTGTTATCACAGACTGGAACATGTTCCGGGGATTCTTCAGATAGCATTGAGGAGTGCCACCACATCAGTCACTGGCTTCATCAATAAGGGCATCGATGATGTTGTCCCACAGTGACCGTAGACGATATACCCCCAACCAGAAGCCATGGATTACAGGAAACATCTCACTGAGCTGCAAGGGTAGAGCTGCCGCTTTCAAGGAGCGGATCTAAACTCGACGCTATAAGAAATTCGCCATGCCCTCCGACGAATATAAACAGGCAAAGATTCAATACAGGACTAAGATTGACGTATCACACCGGCTCTGACGCTCGTCGGATGTGGCAAGGCTTTGAAAACTATTACAGACTACAAAGGGAAGCACAGCCGTTAGCTTCCCAGTGACACAAGACTCTCCAGACGAGCTAAACCACTTCTATGCTCGCCGAGCAAGCAACACTGAAGCATGCATGAGAGCACCAGCTGTTCGGGATGACTATGTGATCACGTCTCAGTAGCCGATGTGAGTAAGACTTTTAAGCAGGTAAACATTCACAAGGCCGCAGGGCCAGACGTGATTACCAGGACGGGTTCGAGCATGTGCTGACCAACTGGCGGTTTACTGACATTTTCAACATGTCCCTGACTTGAGTCTGTAATACCAACATGTTTCAAGCAGACCACTATAGTCACCGTGCCCAAGGACACTAAGATAACCTGCCTAAATGACTACCGACCCGTAGCACTGACGCCTGTAGCTATGAAGTGCTTTGAAAGACTGGTCATTGCTCACATCAACACCATTATCCCAGAAACCCTAGACCCACTCCAATTTGCATACCGCCTCCCAACAGATCCACAGATGATGCAATCTCTATTGCACTCCACACTGCCCTTTCCCCACCTGGACAAGAGGAACACCCACGTGAGAATGCTATTCATTGACTACAGCTAGCATTCAACACCATAGTGCCCTCTAAGCTCATCACTAAGCCCAAGGATCCTGGGGACTAAACACCTCCCTCTGCAACTGATCCTGGACTTCCTGGACGGGCCACCCCCAGGTGGTAAGGCGGGCAGGGTAATAACACATCTGCCACACTGATCCTCAACACGGGGCCCACTCAGGGGTGCGTGCTCAGTCCCCTCTCCTGTACTCCCTGTTCAACCATGACTGCATGGCCAGGTACCACTTCAACACCATCATTAACTTTGCCGCACGACACAATTAGGTCAAAAGACTTCTCAACAGCTTCTAACCCCCAAGCCATAAGACTCCTGAACAGCTAATCATGGCTACCCAGACTATTTGCACTGTCCCCTCCAACCCCAACCCATCTTTTACGCTGCTGCTACTCGTTAATTATTTATGCATAGTCACTTTAACTCTACCAACATGTACATATGCTACTTCAACTACCTCAACTAGCCAGTGCTCCCGCACATTGACTTCTGCACGTTAGCAAAACGTTAGGAACACCTGCTCTAACAATGACAGACTGACCAGGTGAATCCAGGTGAAAGCTATGATTCCTCATTGATGTCACCTGTTAAACCTACTCTTAATCAGTGTAGATGAAGGGGAGGAGATGGGTTAAATAATTATTTTAAAGCCTTGAAACAATTGAGATATGGATTGTGTATGTAAAATGCCATTCAGAAGAATGGTCAAGACAAAATATTTAAGTGCCTTTGAATGGGGTATGGTAATAGGTTCCAGGTGCACCGGCTTGAGTGTGTCAAGAATCCGCAACGCTGCTGGGATTTTCTAGCTCAACAGTTTCCCTGTGTATCAAGAATGTTCCACCACCCAAAGGACATTACATTTTAGTCATTTAGCAGACGCTGTTATCCAGAGCAATTAGGGTTAATTGCCTTGCTCAAGGGACATCGACAGATTTTCCACCTAGTGGCTCAGGGATTAGAACCAGCAACCTTTACGGTTACTGGTACAACGCTCTTAACCACTAAGCTTACCTGCCGCCAGCTTGACATCCAGCCACAACTTGACACAACTGTGGGAATCATTGAGTAACATGGGCCAGCATCCCTGTGGAATGCTTTCAACACCTTGTAGAGGTGTATATATAAGTATTATTATATTATCAGAAATGTCACCATTCCATTTCATTGGTCCCCAGAAAGCACTTAATTTGCAGCTCTACTGCCCCCAGTGGTTTAAAGTGGATACTGCAGAAGAGTACACTGTATTAAGTCAATAGTTTATTCCTTATCAGGGCTGCCAGCAAACGTGTGTGGTGAGTAGACATTTGCTGGTGTGGCTGAAGTGACTTTAGCAGCAGGTTAGGTGAACAATGTATTTGTACATGCACCGAATACAACAGTGTAGTAGGACTCACCGTGAAAATGCTTACTTACAAGCCCTTAACCAACAATTCAGTTTTTAAGAAAAATAAGAGTTAAGAAAATATTTACCAAATCAACTAAAGTAAAAAGAAAGTATCACAACAAAAACAACAATAACGAGGCTATATACAGGGGGTACTGGTAGAAATAATAAAGGTAAGTTAGTGAGGTAATTGAGGCAATATGTACATGTAGGTAGGGGTAAAGTGACTATGCATAGATAATAAACAGCGAGTAGCAGCAGCAGAGAAAAAGGGGTAATGCAAATAGTAGGGTAGCCATTTGATTAACTGTTCAGCAGTCTTATGGATTGGGGAATTGTTAAGGAGCAGGTTAGGATAATTAACTTAGTATAATTAGGTGAAGGTTAGGGAAAAGTAAGGTTTAGCTGAAATGCTACAGTTGTCCCCGACTAAACAACTACATGGAGCTGTACTCCATCTAGCCACAACTGTGGAAGCCATCATTTCGAGAAACCATCAGTATCATAACACCCCAACACTTTTCAATACGTTTTTGCATGTACTGTTTTATTGCCCTGACTTACCGCCTTGCCTTGTGATTTAGTCAAACTAGCATACAATTATTGGCTTCTGTCCTCCTCATCAGAGTGCTGCAGGTGAGGTGTGTATGGAGGGGCACCGTCGCAACCGCAGGGCTCCAGAGGGGGTGCGGTCAGCCCCAACGATCAGGGGTGACTCTGCCCGACACTCCTCCGGGACATCTACAGCACCCGGAGTTACAGGAAGACTAATAGCATCATCAAGGACCCACTCAGCCACCCAAAAGGCATAGCCTGTTCACCCAGCCACCCGAGGCACGCCTGTTCACCCAGCCACCGAGAGGCATGCCTGTTTCACCCAGCTCACCCGAGGCACCGGCCTGTTCACCCCAGCCACCCTAGGCAGTGTTGCACCTACAGCTACCCCGAGGCTACAGCCATGTTCACCCAGCCACCTACAGGCACGGTGCCTGTTCACCAGCTCACCCAAGAGGCACGGCCTGTTCACCGCAGCCACCCAAGGCACAGCCTGTTCACCCAGCCACCAAGGCACGGCCTTTGTCACCCAGCCACCCAAGGCACAGCCTGTTCACCCAGCCACCGCAAAGCACAGCCTGTTCCACCCAGCCTTACCCAAGGCACGTCTGTTCACCCAGCCACCTACAAGCACAGCCTGTTCACCACAGCCACCCAAAGCACGGTCTGTTCACCCATGCACCAAGAGCACGGCCTGTTCACCAGCCACCCAAGGCCTACGGCCTGTTCCAGCTTCCGGCAGGCACGACCTGTTCCATCCCAGCCACCGCAAAAGCACGGCCTGTTCACCCAGCCACCCAAGGCACGGCCTGTTCACCTAGCCACCCAAGGCACAGCCTGTTCACTCCAGCCACCTGGGCTGGGCACAGCCTGTTCACTTAGCCACACCCAAGGCACGGCCTGTTCACCCAGCCACCAAGTGCACGGCCTGTTCACCCAGCCACCCAAGGCACGGCCTGTTCACTCCAGCCACCCAAGGCACAGCCTGTTCCACCCAGCCACCCAAAGGCACAGCCTGTTCACCCAGCCACCCAAGGCACTGGCCTGTTCACCCTAGCCACCTGCAAATGGCACAGCCTGCTTCACTCGCTACTATCTAGAAGGAGGAGGTAGTACCAGGTCCCATCAAAGCTGGGATGAGATACTGATGAACAGCTTTTATTTCCAGGTCTCTCAGACTGTTAAACAGTCAACAGTACCCTGGCTTTAATCATTATTACTAGCGGGCTCTACCACTTACTCTACCCTGCACCTTAGGGGACTGGGGCCTGTACATAGAGGTAATTGAATACTGGTCACTTTAATAATGTTTTTACATACTGTTTTACCACACTTCATATGTATATACTTTCAGTATTCTAGTCATGGCTCATCCTATATGTAACTACAGCTGCACAACTTTTCTATTCATATACTGTTTATATAACTACCGGGTCAAAAGTTTTAGAACACCTACTCATTCAAGGGTTTTTCTTTATTTTCTACTATTTTCTACACTGTGAAATAAAATAATGAAGACATCAAAACTATGAAATAACACATATGGAATCATGTAGTAGCCAAAAAAAGTGTTAAACAAATCAAAATATATTTTATTTTTTGAGATTCTTCAAATAGTCACCCTTTGACTTGATGAAGCTTTTGCACACTCTTGGCATTCTCTCAACCAGCTTCACCTGGAATGCTTTTCCAACAGTCTTGAAGGAGTTCCCCACATGCTGAGCACTTGTTGGCTGCAACCATCTCAATTTGGTTGAGGTCGGATTGTGGATGCCAGGTCATCTGATGCAGCACTCCATCCTCTCCTTCTTGGTAAAATAGCACTTACACAACCTGGAGGTGTGTTGGGTGATTGTCTGTTGAAAAACAAATTATAGTCCCACTAAGCCCAAACCAGATGGGATGGGCGTATCATTGCAGAATGCTGTGGTAGCCATGCTGGTGAAGTGTGCCTTGAATTCTAAATAAATCACAGACAGTGTCACCAGCAAAGCACCCCCACACCATAACACCTCCTCCTCCATGCTACGGTGGGAAATACACATGCGGAGATCATCCGTTCAACCACACCGCGTCTCACAAAGACACGGCGGATGGAACCAAAATCTCCAATTTGGACTACAGACCAAAGGACACATTTCCACCGGTCTAATGTCCATTGCTCATGTTTCTTTCCCCAAGCAAGTCTCTTCTTCTTATTGGTGTCCTTTAGTAGTGGTTTCTTTGCAGAAATTCGACCACAAAGGCCTGATTCACAGCAGTCTCCTCCTGAACAGTTGATGTTGAGTGTGTCTGTGACTTGAACTCTGTGAAGCATTAATTTGGGCTGCGAATTCTGAGGCTGGTAACTCTAATGTACTTATCCTCTGCAGCAGAGGTAAATCTGGGTCTTCCATTCCTGTGGCGGTCCTCACGAGAGCCAGTTTCATCATAGCGCTTGATGGTTTTTGCGACTGCACTTGAAGAAACTTTCAATGTTCTTGAAATTGTTATTGACTGACCTTCATGTCTTAAAGTAATGATGGACTGTCGTTTCTCTTTGCTTATTTGAGCTGTTCTTGCCATAATATGGACTTGGTCTTTTACCAAATAGGGCTATCTTCTGTATACCCCACTACCTTGTCACAACACAACTGATTGGCTCAAACCAATTAAAAAGGAAAGAAATTCCACAAATGAACTTTTTAAGAATGCACACCTGTTAATTGAAATGCATTCCAGGTGACTACGTCATGAAGCTGGTTGAGAGAATGCCAAGAGTGTGCAAAGCTGTCATCAAGGCAAAGAGTGGCTATTTGAAGAATCTCAAATATAAAATATATTTTGATTTGTTTAACACTTTTTGGTTACTACATGATACCATATGTGTTATTTCATAGTTTTGATGTCTTAACTATTATTCTACAATATAGAAAATAGTAAAAAATAAATAAAAACCCTTGAATGAGTAGTTGTTCTAAAACTTGTGAACGGTAGTGTATATATATACACTACCTTTCAAAAGTTTTGGGTCACTTAGAAATGTCCTTGTTTTCAATTTTTTTTATTTTCTTCCCCCCATTAAAATAACATCAAATTGATCAGAAATACAGTGTAGACATTGTTAATGTTGTAAATGGCTATTGTAGCTGGAAATGGCTGATTATTTATGGAATAAGGCCAGTTTTATTGCTTCTTTATTCAGCACAACAGTTTTCAGATGTGCTAACATTATTGCAAAAAGGGTTTTCTAATGATCAATTAGCCTTTTAAAATGATAAACTTGGATTAGCAAACACAACGTGCCATTGGAACACAGGACTGATGGTTGCTGATAATGGGCCTCTGTACGCCTATGTAGATATTCCATTGCAAATCAGCCGTTTCCAGCTACAATAGCCATTTACAACATTAACAATGTCTACACTGTATTTCTGATCAATTTTATGTTATTTTAATGGACATAAATTAAACAAGGAAATGTCTATGTAACCCCAAACTTTTGAACGGTAGTGTGTATATATATATATATATATATATATATATATATATATATATATATATATATGCACTGAGTGTACAAAACATTAGTAACACCTTCCCTAATATTGAGTTGCACACCCTTTGCCCAATTTATCGGGGCATGGACTCTACAAGGTGTCGAATGCACTCCACAGGGATGCTGGCCCATGTTACAGGAGGGGGTCGCAGTTCCGGGAGCGACCCACTAGGTGTCATCATCCGACAACCTTAGGCACCTCCTCACTCACAGTCGGGACTAATCAGTACCCTATTGGTGTCACCTGTGTCTCTCGGTTCACCTGTGTATTCATGCCCGCACTTCCCTGTGTTCCCTTGCTCAGTTTACTCTGCTAGTTTCTCTATGTCCAGCAGTATTACTCAGTGTCTAATCGGAGATCTATGTACAGGTACTTGAGAAGTGTTCTCCCTGTTTCGTTATTTGTTTCAGTCGTAGGTAGTATTAAGTATTTTGGCTGTCAGACGGTTTTTGGATACATACAGTGGGGAAAAAAGTATTTAGTCAGCCACCAATTGTGCAAGTTCTCCCACTTAAAAAGATGAGAGAGGCCTGTCATTTTCATCATAGGAATACACGTCAACTATGACAGACAAAATTAGGAAAAAAATCCAGAAAATTACATTGTAGGATTTTTAATGAATTTATTTGCAAATTATGGTGGAAAATAAGTATTTGGTCAATAACAAAAGTTTCTCAATACTTTGTTATGTACCCTTTGTTGAAAATGACACAGGTCAAACGTTTTCTGTAAGTCTTCACAAGGTTTTCTACACACTGTTGCTGGTATTTTGCCCATTCCTCCATGCAGATCTCCTCTAGAGCAGTGATGTTTTGGGGCTGTCGCTGAGCAACACAGACTTTCAACTCCCTCCAAAGATTTTCTATGGGGTTGAGATCTGGAGACTGGCTAGGCCACTCCAGGACCTTGAAATGCTTCTTACGAAGCCACTCCTTCGTTGCCCGGGCGGTGTGTTTGGGATCATTGTCATGCTGAAAGACCCAGCCACATTTAATCTTCAATGCCCTTGCTGATGGAAGGAGGTTTTACTCAAAAAATCTCACGATACATGGCCCCATTCATTCTTTCCTTTACACGGGATCAGTCGTCCCTGGTCCCTTTGCAGAAAAAACAGCCCCAAAGCATGATGTTTCCATCCCCATGCTTCACAGTAGGTATGGTGTTCTTTGGATGCAACTCAGCATTCTTTGTCCTCCAAACATGACGAGTTGAGTTTTTACCAAAAAGTTCTATTTTGGTTTCATCTGACCATATGACCATTCTCCCAATCCTCTTCTGGATCATCCAAATGCACTCTAGCAAACTTCAGACGGGCCCTGGACATGTACTGGCTTAAGCCAGGGGGACACGTCTGGCACTGCAGGATTGAGTACCTGGCGGCGTAGTGTGTTACTGATGGTAGGCTTTGTTACTTTGGTCCCAGCTCTCTGCAGGTCATTCACTCAGGTCCCCCCGTGTGGTTCTGGGATTTTTGCTCACCGTTCTTGTGATCATTTTGACCCCACGGGTGAGATCTTGCGTGGAGCCCTAGATCGAGGAGATTATCAGTGGCCTTGTATGTCTTCCATTTCCTAATAATTGCTCCCACAGTTGATTTTTTCAAACCAAGCTGCTTACCTATTGCAGATTCAGTCTTCCCAGCCTGGTGCAGGTCTACAATTTTGTTTCTGGTGTCCTTTGACAGCTCTTTGGTCTTGGCCATAGTGCAGTTTGAGAGTGACTGTTTGAGGTTGTGGACAGGTGTCTTTATACTGATAACAAGTTCAAACAGGTGCCATTAATACAGGTAACGAGTGGAGGACAGAGGAGCCTCTTAAAGAAGAAGTTACAGGTCTGTGAGAGCCAGAAATCTTGCTTGTTTGTCGGTGACCAAATACTTATTTTCCACCATAATTTGTAAATAAATTCATAAAAAAATCCTACAATGTGATTTTCTGGATTTTCTTTCCTCAATTTGTCTGTCATAGTTTGACGTGTACCTATAATGAAAATTACAGCCCTCTCTCATCTTTTTAAGTGGGAGAACTTGACAATTGGTGGCTGACTAAATACTTTTTTCCCCACTGTATTTGTTCCGCCTTTCCTTTATCGTGATAAGTCCGTTATTTTGAATTTTGGCTTGAGACCACCAGTAAAGATCCTTGTTTCACCATCTCTTCCTACTGCCTACTGTATATCCTGCACCGCACATGGGTTACACCTCACCCCAACCCTTAGAGGCCCTTGTTTATTTATTTATATTCCAGACTCTGTCATTGCTCCTTCTTATATTTATTTGTTTTACTTTTTTGATTATGTGTGTATTGTTTTGATTGCTAGGTTTTACTGAACGTTGGAGATAGAAACATGAGAATTTCCTACTGCACCTGTTTTAACATCTGCAAATCTGTTTACCGACCAATAAACTTTGATTTGATTTGTGTGTGTGTGTGTGTGTGTGTGTGTCCAGACCAATTAGATTCATGGAAACCACAGGTCACGGGGGCCGAGCATGACGCATGTCTACATAGAAAGCAGAGCGGTTTTCCATTGGGGCAACCACAGTTCACATGGGGCAACCACAGTTCTTCACTTTCCATGGGGCAACCACACCTTTTCACTTTCCATGGGGCAACCACACTTCCCTCACTTTCCATGGGGCAACCACAGAGCAGGCTCAGCTTGCCCGGCTGTCATAAATTTTCCGCTTTCACGTAAACAATGGGGATGAACCAGAAAGATCTGTTTTAGGCTAGACCTACTGGAATTCTTTACAGTTTTGTTGTTTTCCCAACTGCTCAGTTCACTTGCCCCCAGGCAATAGGGCAACCCATAAGGTTCTTCCCACAACTAGGTTCTGGAGGTTTACCTAGCTACATCAGGAAGAAGAAGAAGAAGAAGAAGAAGAAGAAATCTCCACCACTCTGGGACCTCTGGTGCTACCTCTGCTCCTAATCTCTCCTGTCCTGTTTGAGTCTTATGCGTGATTGACTGACCCAACAGGATTAGAGGGCTAATTACAGCTTTGGAGAAAGAGCGGAGAGAGTGAGAGGGGCTGAGAGGAAAGGAAGATTGAAAAGGAGGACAAAACAGGTGAAGAGGGAGGGCAATGAGGGAAGAAAATGAAGAAAGCATTAGAGGTACAAACACACCCACTTTAAAATGTTATTAGTTGACACATGGAATGTATATGTTTTGGTAGCACTTTATTTTACGATATAGACATGACCAAGCATTTATTCAAAATGACACCAAAAAGGTAATTACACAGTAACAACCTCTGAATTACAAGCACCACTAGACACCAATTGTGTTGATTAAGACGTTGATCGCTGACTTTGCATTTTGCTATGGGACCATTGTCGGGAGTTTCCTCCCTAGTCGCAGTCGTCCAAGAAACTGCTCTTTCTCATCCATCCCTTCCCTTCCCCCACAAACCTTGCACTGACAACTTATCGAAAAAATGTATGAGTGATGGCTAACATCACAACCAATGTCTTACCTCTCTCTCTCTCTCTCTCTCTCTCTCTCTCTCTCTCTCTCTCGCTCTCTCGCTCTCTCGCTCTCTCGCTCTCTCTCTCTCTTGCTCTCTCTCGCTCTGGGAGACTCAGCACTTCGTACTGCAGTGGACCTGCAGAGGGAGTTTGAATTACATCATAAATGTTGCTAACTGAAATCTGATCTGAGAATAATATCAACAGGAAGGAGGCACCAGAAAGAGGGGGAGGGGAAGAAGGAAATGGATAGATCAAAGAAAGTTTAGTCTGTGAAAATTGGGGGTTTGCTAAGGGCGTGGTCTGCTGTAGTGTGTGTGTGTGTGTGTGTATGCGTCTATGCCCACTCTTGCGGGTGTTTGTGTGTGTGTGTCGGGTCTTTCTTGCCTCTGGCATTGAAAGGTCCTGGTGTAGTGTCTGGTTTGCTTAGATTACAGATTGTGACATTTGGCTCACGCGTGGGCGGGCTAGTAGAAATGTTCAAAGGTTGCTGACTGCTCAGTATAACTTGGTCAGACAGGACCAGGGAGACTTTACACCCAGCCAGGGAAGGAACTTTCACCTACACCGCAAGGTAAGACTGCTAGCCTTACACTTTTCTCTATACCATGTCAAGTTTAAAGTTCTTACCTGTCTCTCATATGGATTCCTTTGGATGTTAGCGATTGAGTGTGAGTATACTCACACAGCTGGTGTCTGTGTGTAAATGCACACTTGTTTGTACTTTCCCATGTGAGGGGAGGAGTGTTTTGTATACAAACTATATGTGTGCCTGGAAGTGCAGAAACTGAGTGGCTGAAAACACATACTGGTATGTCAGCTGCTACATTTCCTGCTAGCCTGTTTCTCTGGAATTTTGATTTCCCCTACTTTCTGGCACAGTGAAGACAAACGAAGTGGGTCTGCTTATATGACAGAGTGTTAAAGTTCAGGATACGTTATATGACAGAGGGTTAAAGTTCAGGATGTAAATGTTGTTGTCAGTGTATGGTGACATCATGGTGGATTTATACAATATGAGCTCTGAGAGCCATTTTACATATTTATGATAGAACATTTGAGAAACACCATTCTCTATGAAAATAGCTTTATGCTATTCACAGTTTGGTTTTCATAGAATGTGCCATGCAAAAAAATATATTAGAGAAGCCACTTATAGATTATAGCGCAGGTGGACAACCCTTCTGGAGAACTTGGGTATGTAGGCTTTTGCTCCAATGTTGATTCAGTTAATCAAGGTCCTGGTGAGCAGTTGATCAGTAGAATAATTTATGATAGATTAGGATTAGAGTAAGGGGAAGTGAGAATAACATGGAGAAATACGAAGACGAACAGAGAAAGACAGAGATAACAGAGATAGAGACAGAAACCTGTAGATGATTCCCCCTGCTGTTACAAATGACCCAGTGACACAGAAAACTGGGATATGATATCTGGAGTCAAACTGTGGAGTTGATCAGTAACATACAATGAATAGAAGCTATGAGGTCAGGCCCTAGTTTCCTGCATAGAATAGTTTTACAATGGTTGTAACCTAAATGCAACTTCAATTCAAGACATGACATTCAGAATTCATGTAAACATTACAGTTTTGAAAACATAGCTTGTCCCAAAAAGTGTTCTCTTGGCACAATTTACCCCAGGTATGGGGTAAATTGAGCCAAACAGGGTAAATTAAGCCGTCTACAAATTTCTGTACTGAATGAAATATAACCACTACCTTTTAAAACCATGTCTATCTTTATTTCCCAAACACAATTAATCACATTCACTTTTTTTAAAATCTTTTCATCATTTTAAGCATATTTTAACACAGGCTTAACACCTAACAAACAAACTTTTAACACTTATTGTTATCTCATATCCCAGCGATAATGCTTTGGATTACACATAGGAACTAAACACATTAATTTGTTCAACTTGCCATTGGCTCAATTTACCCAAAGGCAAACATTTTGACTATATTACTCTGCACAGCTACAAGGATGCACTTTCATGCTAGGTTTATAGACCTCATATTGAAGCTTATAGAGACCCCAACTGATGTATAGAACAACCTTAAAATGATCTACTTTGGTTTAGATGAAACCTCTAACACAATACATTTATTTTTATCAAAGACTCCACGAAATGATGACCTCTTCCTACATTTTAGGCCAAATTAATTTTGTGTATGGTTTCCTAGAAACAAGGGCGGCTCAACTTAACCCTTTTTCTCAACTTACCCCACTCTCCTCTACCCATTGTTTCATATAACACCACTGACCCTCACTAGCTTGCGAAAACTGCAAACGTTGGTACATTCACAGTTAATGAATGACATTCGCAGAGAGAGAGAGAGAAATAAACGTATGTATCTAATCAGTTTTAGTGCAACCATGGTTAATGGTAAACAGCTTGGATGCTAACGATGCTCCTTAACTGGAATCTAACAATTAATTTTACACTACCAAGGCTCAGTTCATACAGTTAATCTGGACCAAGGGGCCCATGATGGGCCATTTGAGGTGGACAAGGCAAAACCAGAAGAAGTAATGGTCTTATTTGCGGATAGTTGTCCATAGTAGACTGTGAACATAATAGCCTGGAATACCTTTAGGGTCTCTGAGGTAATTTAGGGCATTGTCTGACTCTTGTACTGATACCTGTAATGAGCAGAGGTGGCATCACATGTCCCAGAGTGGTGGGGCAATTTTATTTACTTCCTGATTGTAACCAGATAAAACTCTGGAACCTTGTCTGGGACAAGTGAATTGAGCAGTTGGGCAAGTTTAACCTGCTCTAATGTTGCCCCATGTGATTTATTTTGACTGAAAACGACACAACTGTAATGAATTCCAGTAAGCCTAAAATTGATCTTTCTGGTTTATCCCCATTGTTTAAGTGAAAGTCGAACAATTTATGGCATTCATAGCCGCGGGTAGTAGGGGTGCTGAGGGTGCTGCACCACCGGCTGATGAATAAAACATGTGTTTTAACAATGAACTAGACCTTTATTGCTCCTGTATGAGAAGACAAATATGCTCCTCTGCGGTTCATTAAGTTCATTAAACTAAATCAGAAGTGGTGAAAAGTGCTGAGGCGAATGCCTGCTCACCACATGTTTGCCGGTGGCCCTGGTAATGAGTGATGTGATAGAGAGCTCAAAGATTACTATTTGCTTACACTTTGGTTATTATTTTACTACACCTCTCTCTCGCGCTCTCGCTCTCGCTCTCTCTCTCTCTCTCTCTCCTCCCCCCCTCTCTCCCCCCCCTCTCTCTCTCTCTCTCTCTCTCTCTCTCTCTCTCTCTCTCTCTCTCTCTCTCTCTCTCTCTCTCTCTCTCTCTCTCTCGGCCAGCAGATGAAGCCAGTCTTTCTCCCAGCACTGTCCCGCATCGCCCTCTGCGGCGGTACCCATGGCAATGAGATGTCGGGCGTGTACCTGGTGAGGGAGCTGCAGAGGCAGAAACTGGAAAAGGCAGGGTCGGCGACCTTGACCACAGTCATATCCAACCCACGTGCAGTCCAAGGTGCAAAGATACACCGACATGGACCTCAACCGTTGTTTCACCGACGCCATACTAAGGTACAGGTTGTCATAAGCACAAATGAAACTGTACATGCAAACAGTGTGATCCATAAAGGGATAACAACTACAAATTTATCCTAACTTCTTACCTCTAACAAGTATGGACCTGTTGGCAAAATAACTATTCAGGTGTGAACTGTATGAATCAAAGATGAGTTCTTACAACTATGTAAAGAAGCCAATAATAACACAATGCATTGTAAAGAGACAAGGAAACATACACAATATAGCTTCAATATAATATATCCCTCTACTGTGGAGTCGTGAATTAACAATGTGGTCATGGCAACATTTCTAGATATCTTTGGATATTGTTTTGGAACATTCTGAACCTTGCAGCCTGGGCTGGAAATGTGCCTGGCCACCAAGGGCACTACTTATCTGAACAGTCTAATGCGTTTTTGCAGAAATGGGACTATATCATAATGAATATTAGTTCTTAGTACTTAATTGATACTCAAGATTTACTCAACCCTACAGAGCTAAAGGGATGGCATCCCAAAGAGTTGGTGGCATTTACTTCTCCCTCTCAGTCTCTCACCAGCAAAGATGAGTAGTTGGTATTCTCCCACGCCAAAGCGATACACCTTTCTTCTAGTATGCACACTCGTTCACGCTCTCGTTCTCTGTCTCCCTTCTCTCTCACTCTCTCCACACACATCCACCTCTCTCTCCCTCCCTAGTTCACCTGTGACGGACGCCACCCCGTACGAGGTGAGGCGTGCCCAGGAGCTGAACACTCTACTGGGGCCCAAGGGCAGCGTTGGGGCCATGGACCTGGTGTGTGACCTCCATAACACCACAGCAAACATGGGCCTCAGTCTGATCTCCTACTCTGACCAAGACTGGGTCATCTTGCACATCTATAGACAAATCCAGGTGACCAGAGCTTCAGTTCAATTCAATTACAAGGGAAACTGATCCAAGACCTGTACTTTGAAACAATGTCCCCTTCTTAGTTGTACTGCCAGCCTCCAATGTGGGCCATCAAATATGCTCTCTAGGGTCAAAAGTGAATCTTAATCTGTTTCCGTGCGAGAGCATTAGATTAAAATGGAATGAAGATTGATCTGTTTTAAAGGGGAAGTGGATGGTTAATCTGACTGTTGCTGTCATTGAGACAATATGTAGATTGGAAGCATTACTGTCTGGAAGGGGAAACAATTGATTCTGTCTGTTGCTGTCTCTAACCATCCACACTGTGTAAAAAAAAATCATGACAGCTGTGATGGAAACAGGAAGTTTTGGTACAATTTTTAAATGCCGACAGATCATTTGTTCCTTCGATATGGTGGGATATTTTTGTGTCGATAAAATTAATAATGCGAGAAATGGCAGTGGAAACACATTGAATGCGCAAATATTGATATAATAACCATCATGTCTAAGTAAACTTGGAGTCACACGGTGATATGGTGCGTGGTCCTCCCACTACGACTCGGGAAACTATGCAGTTTATTAGGTTACAGATGAAATTACTTATGATGAACTTCACAGGGTGGTGAAAGTGCACAGTGATATGATCTTGATGCTCCTTTCCAATAAATATAGAGAGTCTGATTATGGTGACATGATGATCGATGCTTGACTGCCATTTGACAAATAACAAATATCCATAATAATCTAATAACGTAGACTAGCTTACCCACACAGCCTACCCACACAGCCTACCCGCACTGTATCTGCGAGCTGTTGTGCTGCTGTTGGCAAGAGCGCAAATGCCAAGCACTGAGTAGGTACATTTGCTATTTAACGCAACAGTTATGGTGACAAAACTATCTGTAGAGTTGAACATGTGATGGAAACACATTGTGTGCACTATTGTAAGGGTTGTGGTGAGGTGTGACCCATGTGCGGTGCATGATAGAGAGTAGGCAGTAGGCAGAGATGTTGAAACAAGAATCTTTACAGGTGGTCCCGAAGCCAGGATACAAAATAACGGACTGAAATAATAAAGAAACAGGGAGAACACTTCTCGAGTACCTGTACATACTTCTCCGATCAGACACTGATTAGTACTGCTGAGCATAGAGAAACTAGCAGAGAAAACTGAACAAGGGAACACAGGGAAGTGAGGGCATAAATACACAGGTGAACAGGTAGACACAGGTGACACCAATAGGATGA
This sequence comes from Coregonus clupeaformis, assembly GCF_020615455.1. Taxonomy (NCBI): domain Eukaryota; kingdom Metazoa; phylum Chordata; class Actinopteri; order Salmoniformes; family Salmonidae; genus Coregonus; species Coregonus clupeaformis. The sequence goes on from NW_025535110.1 coordinate 96,201, forward strand.
TGATTAGTCCAGACTGTGAGTGAGGAGGTGCCTAAGGTTGTCGGAGGAGGACACCTAGTGGATCGCCCGGAACTGCGACCCTCTCCTGTAACACACTATGTCATCATGCACTAATTTTTATCTGCAAGTCCGTTTACGGAAACACACCACTGGTGGGAAAATTGGCATATTGTCTTCATGCGGATTTAGAATATTCGTATGAAAATCTGTTGCCAATTGGATGGAAACTTAGCTACTGATACAATGCTGGCTGGACTTAATCAAAATTGGAGTGTATAATTTCAACATGACTCTATTGCTTTCTTAAAGGGGAAGCGCATGCACCATCTGACCCGGTTTCTACGAGGAGAAGGGCTTCATCTGACTTCTATAATCTGGGTTCTACGGGAGTGTAAAGGATTAATCTGTTGTGTTCTCAGAGGAAGATAACCTCAGCGCCCGTGAGGTTTATCCTGCTGGATCTACCCTTAGCTGATGCCTACTCTCAGGACTCCCTGGGCAAGCATGGCTTCTGTAAGTGTTTGTATTTGTGCTGTGTGTTCATGGGAAACACATCATGCAATCTTCTTCCTGTCATAGGAAACCAGTGTATTGTCAGTATGTTTTCCATTTACATGACAAACGTATTCATTCTGATGCTGTCACTCCACAGCGATAGAGGTGGGACCTCAACCCCATGGTGTGGTCAGAGCCGACATCTTCAACATCATGAAGGAGGCGGTCGACCAGACACTAGATTGGGTCCAGTGCTTCAACTCAGGTACTTCAACTCCCATCGTCCGTAAACATTGCTGAGCCCTCACATCGCCTACACGCAGAATACACCACCCTCGATCATCGCTACCTAGCCTACTGCCTTGGTCAAGAACAAGAATAACATTAACATCATTCATATCTACAAGCATCTAGCTCCCCGTACCAGGAACAGATACAAGGAGATTTTCTTCATGCACATGGGCCTACCATTTCAACACTATGCTGTTGGTCTTCACTGCATTTATGGTTATTGGATTTTGCGTATTTTTTCCTATCGTGTGTACTATAACTGGCCTCTGCTCGTTTATGTAATGTATATGTACAGTGAGGGAAAAAGGTATTTGATCCCCTGCTGATTTTGTATGTTTTCCCACTGACAAAGAAATGATCAGTCTATAATTTTAACGGTAGGTTTATTTGAACAGTGAAAGACAGAATAACAACAAAAAAAATCCAGAAAAACGCATGTCAAAAATGTTATAAATTGATTTGCATTTTAATGAGGGAAATAAGTATTTGACCCCTCTCAATCAGAAAGATTTCTGGCTCCCATGTGTCTTTTATACAGGTAATGAGCTGAGATTAGGAGCACACTCTTAAAGGGGAGTGCTCCTAATCTCAGTTTGTTACCTGTATAAAAGACACCTGTCACAGAAGCAATAAATCAATCAGATTCCAAACTCTCCACCATGGCCAAGACCAAAGAGCTCTCCAAGGATTTCAGGGACAAGATTGTGAGACCTACACAAGGCTGGAATGGGCTCAAGACCTTTGCCAAGCAGCTTGGTGAGAAGGTGACAACAGTTGGTGTGATTATTTGCAAATGGAAGAAACACAAAAGAACTGTCAATCTCCCTCGGCTTGGGGCTCCATGCAAGATCTCACCTCGTGGAGTTGCAATGATCATGAGAATGGTGAGGAATCAGCCCAGAACTACACCAGAGGATCTTGTCAATGATATCAAGGCAGCTGGGACCATAGTCACCAAGAAAACAATTGGTAACACACTACGCCGTGAAGGACTGAAATCCTGCAGCGCCCGCAAGGTCCCCCTGCTCAAGAAAGCACGTATACAGGGCCGTCTGAAGTTTGCCAATGAACATCTGAATGATTCAGAGGAGAAATGGGTGAAAGTGTTGTTGTCAGATGAGACCAAAATCGAGCTCTTTGGCATCAACTCAACTCGCCGTGTTTGGAGGAGGAGGAATGCTGCCTATGACCCCAAGAACATCATCCCCACCGTCAAACATGGAGGTGGAAACATTATGCTTTGGGGGTGTTTTTCTGCTAAGGGGACAGGACAACTTCACCACATCAAAGGGACGATGGACAGGGCCATGTACCATCAAATCTTGGGTGAGAACCTCCTTCCCTCAGCCAGGGCATTGAAAATGGGTCGTGGATGGGTATTCCAGCATGACAATTACCCAAAACACACGGCCAAGGCAACAAAGGAGTGGCTCAAGAAGAAGCACATTAAGGTCCTGGAGTGGCCTATCCAGTCTCCAGACCTTAATCCCATAGAAAATCTGTGGAGCGAGCTGAATGTTCGAGTTGCCAAAGCGTCAGCCTCGAAACCTTAATGACTTGGAGAAGATCTGCAAAGAGGAGTGGAACAAAATCCCTCCTGAGATGTGTGCAAACCTGGTGGCCAACTACAAGAAAAGTCTGACCTCTGTGATTGCCAACAAGGGTTTTGCCACCAAGTACTAAGTAATGTTTTGCAGAGGGGTCAAATACTTATTTCCCTCATTAAATGCAAATCAATTTATAAAAAATTTTACATGCGTTTTTCTGGATTTTTTAGTTGTTATTCTGTCTCTCACTGTTCAAATAAACCTACCATTAAAATTATAGACTGATAATTTCTTTGTTAGTGGGCAAACGTACAAAATCAGCAGGGGATCAAATACTTTTTTCCCTCACTGTATGTATCAAGACAAGTTCCCTTTCAAGAGAAATTACGTTTTCTATTCTATTCTAGTCATTAACCAAATACAAACCTTCTCTCATCTTCTCTCTACCAGGAAGTGCCTTTGAAGGTGGTGAGGTGGACGATGTGTACACCTTTGTGAAGAGTATAGACTACCCAAGAGACCCAGAGACCAATCAAATCACTGCTGCCATACATCCCCAACTACAGGTTCAGGAACATTCTGCCGTTGTATATAATTGAACCTAGCTGCAGTTGGTTAAAGTCCTGTACATTAACCCTTCAATGCATAGCCGCAGGAAGTAGGGGCGCTGGGGGTGGGGCAGCACCCCCTCATAAATTGAAATAATTTAGCCAAAATTAGGCTCTAAAAAAATGTTTTCTCCCAAGATGATATTACTCCTGTCTGAACAGACATCAATAAAATAAATCAAAATACTACACCAGAGAACATAATTTAGCTACAGAGGATAAATAGCTTTAAAAAAATAGCTGTGGACCACTTACAGTTGGGAAGTCCGCAATTTGGGCAGCATGCGAGCCAAATATAAAACGGCTTGTTGAGTTGTGGCCATAGATACAAACCATTGAAGGATTTTGGAACCCTGACACTTTGACTGTTAAACTCATGGGTACACTAGCAATAACTGACAGTCCTGACTTGAATGGGAACTGCCATCTATGGATTATATTTCTATGGTTGGTTGAAGCTGTCACAAATTTCAAAAATACAATATCGAGAAAAACTTAGGTTTACTGTTTGAAAAGCAAATGCCTACTGCTGAAAAGAGGAGAAGAATATTTCTGTAGAAGCTAAAAAATATATGTATTCTGAGTGAAAAGCACTTTATCAAAGTAATATCTTGATATATTACCACGAGCTCATCGGCCATCACCGGTGAGTTGCCTATGCTTTATCTTCATCATTTGGTGAATCAGTGTCACTGAGAATATTATTTTGTAGCTTCTGTAGCCAATACTATATACTGTATATAATATATATCAGGGTTTCCGTTATGACAACTTGGCGCCTGACAAGTGATTGGGAAGATTTTTATTTATCAGACATTTGAGAAATGTACCGGTCATCCATATGCATTGGGTGCTTAACCCATTAGGGAATCCATCAACGCAGCCAGCGCCATCAATAAACTAAGACAGTAGCCTATCTGACAAGGATAAAGTAATACATGTTGGTGTTGTAACATGGCGTATAATTACAAAGACACTATTCCTTGTGTTTCCATGTGTAGCATATGCAAAATGTATAGCCTATTGTTTTATTGTTATTTACTTTCCTAAAATAATAATTGTCCACCTCATGGTTCAGCTGTCGGAGATTTCTGCAGTAAATGCATCAGGGCATTGCATAGGCTTATAGGCTTAGGCGTCCACTGTATGATATTAATTTGAAAATATAAAGGAAGAGAAGCTTAGGCCAAGCCCCAGAGAGATGCCGGTGGCATGCTACGACACCGACATGCATCTCTTTACCCTTGTCAGATAGGCTACTGTATCTGCTATACAGATATAGGCGTACAGAAGCAGACTCATTCGTTATTTTTCTAAAGATAATCACTACATTGTTAGATTATAGGAGTAACCCTGGTAGGCCTGGTAGGCCACATCAGCTTCAACTGTCGGAGTTAGTTGGAGCACCATAGTGCACTGCCTTCATATCATAGGCCTTCAGTATAATAGACTAACAGCCACAACACACCAAATCTTCACAAAAGTTTCAACATTTTATTAGGGTAATATCAAAAGTAAGTCAAGCCATTGTTTATAGGGAAAATATGAGGAGAATATTATATAACGGCAAACACAACATTACAGTTGGAGCTTAATTTGGCCAAAGAAAATGGCTCAACAGAATTAAACAAAACACTTGTGAACTTGTTTAAACCTTCACAGTTTTGAACGGTCTATATTGCCGAAAATACAGAGAAAGGCTAGTGCCTACCATACCGAACACCTGACAGCAATAGGCTAAGGATATTTATTTTACAAAAGGCCTACTTATAACATACAGTATCTTAAAGTAAATACAGAGCACATCATTAAAAAGGCAGAGCGAACTTAATTTAGCCAACATAAATGTATCAACAGAATGTAACAAAACACGTTTCACATATTTAAAGAACTGGTTTAGATTAATAAATAGGCCTACAATAATAAACAATTACATTTACATTTTAGTCATTTAGCAGACGCTCTTACAGTTAGTGAGTGTATACATTTTCATACTGGCCCCCCGTGGGAATCAAACCCCAACCCTGGCGTTGCAAGCGCCATGCTCTACCAACTGAGCTACGGGGCCAATAATGATAAAACAAATTCTTATGAATATGAAAACATTTATATAGTTCCAAAATTGCATCCTACCTGAATAGCGCGTTGCCTGAATTTTGACATTTTTGTTTCAGACTCTGCTAAAAAAAATTCCCATGTGTGGACATCCTAAAACTTGGTCTGCTCAACTGTATGCCAGTACACAAATGTGATTATAGATGCGTGCAATGCTTTATGATAAAGGGACTCCCCCAAAGCATGCTGATGTGACTCTTTCTCTCCAGGACCGTGACTTCTGCCTCCTCCATCCGGGAGATCCAATGTTCCTGATGTTTTCTGGGGGAGATAGTGAAGTACGAAGGAGAAGAAGTCCTCCATCCCTACTTTGTGAACGAGTGTGCATACTATGAGAAGAGTATTGCCTTCCACCTGGCACGAAAGATGACTCTGACTATCCCCCTTGCAAGTGAAGAGAGATTGATGAAGGAAGGGGAGGAAAAGAGAGACAATTTGAAGAGCGGGAGAATCAAAGGGAAAAAAATGCACAGAACCTTAAGAATTACTAACTAGTCTAACCTCATTTTCAATTGATTTTTTATTCCATTGCTTTTAATCATCACTAAATGACCTCAGGAATACTGTATGTGAAATTATGCACAGTTCAATGCAATGATCTAGTATTTCAATTAAACATGTACATTTTTTGTTTAATTAGTTGTCTTCATAGTGATGTAATGTTGCATTTCACTGCTCTGTTTAATCTTGTGTTCTCGAGGTACAGACCACACCTTTAAGATAGTTTAATGCAGGAAAAAGTTACAAGGTAACACTATATATACAAAAGTATGTGGACACCCCTTCAAATTAGTGGATTTGGCAATTTCAGCCACACCGGTTGCTGACAGGTGTATAAAATCGAACACACAGCTAGCAATCTCCATAGACAAACATTGGCAGTAGAATGGCCTTACTGAAGAGCTCAGTGAGTTTCAATGTGGCACCGTCATAGGATGCCACCTTTCCAACAAGTCAGTTCTTCAAATTTCTGCCCTGCTAGTGCTGCCCCGGTCTACTGTAAGTGCTGTCATTGTGAAGTGGAGACGTCTAGGAGCAACAACGGCTCAGCCGCTGACGTGATAAGCTCACAGAACGGGATCGCGAGTGCTGAAGCGCGTGGCGAAGTAAAAAATCGTCTGTCCTCGGTTGCAACACTCACTACCAAGTTTCAAACTGCCTCTGAAGCAACTTCAGCACAATAACTGATCGTCGGGAGCTTCATGAAATGGGTTTCAATGGCCGAGCAGCCGCATACAAGCCTAAGATCACCTTGCGCAATTGGTGGAGGAATAATGGAGGATTGGTGGAGGAATAATGGTCTGGGGCTGTTTTTCATTGTTCGGGCCAGGCCCCTTAGTTCCAGTGAAGGGAAATCTTAACGCTACAGTGTAGCTCAATTGGTAGAGCATGGCGCTTGTAAGCCAGGGTAGTGGGTTCGATCCCCGGGACCACCCATACGTAAAAATGTATGCACACATTACTGTAAGTCAATTCGGATAAAAGTGTCTGCTAAATGTGCATATTATTATTATTATTATACAATGACATTCTAGACCAACTTCACTAATGCTCTTGTGGCTGAATGGAAGCAATTTCCTGTAGCAATGTTCCAACATCTAGTGGAAAGCCTTCCCAGAAGAGTGGAGGCTGTTATAGCCAGAAAGGGGGACCAACTCCATATTAATGCCCATGATTTTGGAATTAGATGTTCGACGAGCAGGTGTCCACATACCTTTGGTCATGTAGTGTATGAATGCAGAATGTCGTCATGCAGAAATGAGGTTGAAGTTGGCATGAAGTTGGATGATTGATAGGTAGTTGTAGAATGAAAGCATCTTGGTGGACGTCGTCAGAGGTGGTGTCGTAGCATCGAGAGGAACCCTGGATGATTAAAGGAGCATAATGGTTCGGAATGGTTGAAGGAGTGTGATGGTTGAAGGAGCGTGATGGTTTGGGAGGATGGTTGCTTGGTCGTCGTGGTATTGGGAGATGAAGACTGAGTGTTTGGGGTGGGAGTCCTGGTGGTATCTGCTTCTCGGCGCAGAGTTAATGTATCCTGGCAAAAACAAGAAGAGCAGAGAAGGGAGGTGGAGGAATGCGAAATGCTACAGAAGATCACGGTAACAGGAACTGGATTGGGTGAGTATATACAGCCACTGATTGGCGAATGGGAGTTGTAAATCAAATCAAATCAAATTGTATTTGTCACATACACGTGTTTAAAATATGTTATTGCGGGTGTAGCGAAATGCTTGTGCTTCTAGCTCCGACAGTGCAGTAAAATCTAACAAGTAATATTTAACAATTTCACAACATATACCCAATACACACAAATCTAGTAAGGAATGGAATTTAAGAATATATACATGTATGGACAAGCAATGACAGAGCGGCATGGACTAAGATACAGTAGAATATTATAGAATAGAATACAGTACATACATGAGATTAGATGAGTAGTGCAAGATATGTAAACATTATTAAAGTGACTAGTGTTCCATTTCTTAAAGTAGCCAGTGATTTCAAAAGGCAGCAGCAGCCTCTAATGTTCTAGTGATTGCTATTTAACAGTCGGATGGCCTTGAGATAGAAGCTGTTTATCATTCTCTCGGTCCAAGCTTTGATGCACCTGTACTGACCTCGCCTTCTGGATGATAGCGGGGTGAACAGGCAGTGGCTCAGGTGGTTGATGTCCTTGATGATCTTTTGGCCTTCCTGTGACATCGGGTGCTGTAGGTGTCTTGGAGGGCGGGTAGTTTGCCCCTAATGCGTTCGGCAGACCGCTTTTCACACCCTCTGGAGAGCCCTGCGGTTGCGTGGCGGTGCAGTTGCCGTACCAGGCGGTGATACAGCCCGACAGGATGCTCTCAATTGTTGCATCTGTAAAAGTTTGTGAGGGTTTTAGGTGCCAAGCCAAAATGTCTTCAGCCTCCTGAGGTTGAAGAGGCTATGTTGCGCCTTCTTCACCACACTGTCTGCGTGGGTGGACCATTTCAGTTTGTCAGTGATGTGTACACCAAGGAACTTGAAGCTTTCCACCTTCTCCACTGCGGTCCCGTCGATGTGGATAGGGGGGTGCACCCTCTGCCGTTTCCTGAAGTCCACAATCATCTCCTTTGATTTGTTGACGTTGAGTGAGAGGTTATTTTCCTGGCACCCACACTCCCAGAGCTCCTCACCTCCTCCCTGTACTACTGTTGTGTCGTCTGCAAACTTGATGATTGAGTTGGAGGCGTGCTTGGCCACACAGTCATGGGTGAACAGGGAGTACAGGAGAGGGCTGAGCATGCACCCTTGTGGGCCCCAGTGGTGAGGATCAACGAAGTGGAGATGTTTCCTACCTTCACCAACTGGGGGCGCCCCATCAGGAAGTCCAGGACCCAGTTGCACAGGGCGGGGTTCAGACCCAGGGCCTCGAGCTTAATGATGAGCTTGGTGGGTACTATGGTGTTGAATGCTGAGCTATAGTCAATGAACAGCATTCTTACATAGGTATTCCTCTTGTCCAGATGGGATAGGGCAGTGTGCAGTGTGATGGCGATTGCATCGTCTGTGGATCTATTGGGGCGGTAAGCAAATTGAAGTGGGTCTAGGGTGACAGGTAAGGTAGAGGTGATATGATCCTTGACTAGTCTCTCAAAGCACTTCATGATGACAGAGGTGAGTGCTACGGGCGTAGTCATTTAGTTCAGTTACCTTTGCTTTCTTGGGTACAGGAACAATGGTAACCATCTTGAAGCATGTGGGAACAGCAGACTGGGAAAGGAAAGATTGAATATGTCCGTAAACACAACAGCCAGCTGGTCTGTGCATGCTCTGAGGACGCGGCTAGGGATGCCGTCTGGGCCGGCAGCCTTGCGGGGGTTAACATGCTTAAATGTCTTACTCACGTCGGCCACAGTCCTTGGTAGTGGGCCTCGTTGGTGGCACTGTGTTATCCTCAAAGCGGGCAAAGAAGGTGTGTAGCTTGTCTGGAAGCGAGACATGGGTGTCGGCGACGTAGCTGGTTTTCCTTTTGTAGTCCGTGATTGTCTATAGACCGTGCCACATACGTCTGGTGTTTGAGCCGTTGAATTGCGACTCCACTTTGTCTCTATACTGATGTTTTGCGGTTTAATTGCCTTGCGGAGTGAGTAGCTAAACTGTTTGTATTCTGCCATATTCCCAGTCACCTTGCCATGGTTAAATGCGGTGGTTTGCGCTTTCAGTTTTGCGCGAATGCTGCCTTCTATCCACGGTTTCTGGTTAGGGTAGTTAGGGTAAATTGTTTGATTGTCAAGAGGGAAGGAGATGTAAATTGTTTCAGGTGTGGTCTTTCCTCCCAAACTTTAGTTATGTTACACACAACACCATTTAATTATTTAAAACACACTCCACGCACATACAATATTAACACTCAGACAACCAGACCGGAGGTCACCATAGGTGAACTTTATTCTTATGGAAACAACTATGCAGTGTACTTTAGGTATAGTTACATATAAAAACTCTTACAAAAGCCACAAGGTGTTTCAACACATTGATACACTTCATAAAATGTGTCCTAGTAAACCATATCAGTAAACCATAAGCGTACTTGGAGTTAGTGCCAGTTGTCTTGTCATTGGTAGTTTCAGCTGGCTTCCAAACACTGTAGGCTTCAGAAAACCTAAGTATTGGAACTACATTTACTTCAACATAACAGAAAAATATATAATAAACATCAAGAGGGAGATCAAAAACACAGCTTAGCTAAAGCGTCATCAAAACAACACAGGATAAAATGTCTTCACATTCAAATAAAAGACAATAAATATGGATGACAATGGCAAAAAAGTGGTTACATTCCAAAGGTGACATTCAATCAACATATGACACAAAAATTAAGCAAAAAATTCTCATCAGCTGAAAAAAAAAAATGAAATGTAGGCAAATGGGGCCCAAAGTCACTACAACGCTCTACAGATAACACTTCAAAACCATAAAAAACTGTTTCGTTGGAAAACCCACAAAAAAGGCTAGAATTATCTATCCATGCAGTGATGCAAAAAGCGTTCATTCAGAAATGGTAGAGATGTCAACAGAAGCAAAGGCAAAATATGACTCCAATCGTTGTTAACTTGAATTTAAAAAAGCATTGCTAAAGATGTACCTACAAACAAAAGGTTTCAAGAAAAACACAATAAACGCACCTCACCTTCTCATAATCAACCACAGGTTTTGTTATACCTGATGCACATACAGTACGTGCTGCTGCGGACAAATTAATCTTAAAATCAAATCAAATTAACCACTTGTCTCTATGACAGTGAGAATCTCTTAGGATATGTTTATACAGGTGATGTCTCGTTTGAGGTTTTATTGGCTAGTGTCAGTTGTGCTTAAGGTGGAGTGATTGTTTTGTCCACCCTGAAGAGTGAATTGCAGGTGGAGTTAAGGTGGAGTGCTTCGTTAGGCCACCCTGTGGGGTGTAGTTAAGGTGTAGTGAAAGTTTAGTCACCCTAAAATCTGTCAATCAGGTATAGTAACGGGAGGATTGTCATGACATCAATGTAAAGGCGTAGTTGTTACCGAAAGTGAATCACTGGGCCACCCCTGAGCTTTTCATGCCTCGTCCTGGTGAGGCCAGTGTACAGGCTTTTGTCCTTGCCCAGCACTATATCACTTGAGTTGTGTTCAGTAGGGCACAAAGTTGTAGAGCCTTCAGATACTTTGACATGAAGAGTAAGACATGTCAGCTCTAATTATCACATTTCTATTTGCAATGTTTCAGTACGTTGCACCACCCTGAACGTGACAGCTACGGTGCTGGGCTAAGACAGATGTGAACACTAATAGGCCTTCCAAGAGCATAGGGGTATCCTACGAAGCAAGCTAAAACTACTCAGGGTTTTCCTAAATTAACCAGCCCTCTTTATTTTATTACTTTCGTGAATGCCGTCTTTAATGTGCTTATCAATGCACAAGCACTTTCTTCCCACTCCTATCAATATTTATTTATTTATTAAGTTATACAAAAGTGTTACATTGCGTGAAGTTTAAAATGCATTCTGTCATTACTAAATGTGTAAAGTAATACAATTTTTTTCACACAGAACATTTCATTAAATAAAAATATTGAATCATTCATTTTACATTTTACATTTTAGTCATTTAGCAGACGCTCTTATCCAGAGCGACTTACAGGAGCAATTAGGGTTAAGTGCCTTGCTCAAGGGCACATTTACGTCATTTAGCAGACGCTCTTATCCAGAGCGACTTACAGGAGCAATTAGGGTTAAGTGCCTTGCTCAAGGGCACATTTACATCATTTAGCAGATGCTCTTATCCAGAGCGACTCACCAATTGGCCAGTGGGATAAACACTATACCATTTTTTTTTTTTTTGGGGGGGAAGGATTACTTTATCCTATCCCAGGTAATCCCTTAAAGAGGTGGGGTTTCAAATGTCTCCGGAAGGTGGTGAGTGACTCCGCTGTCCTGGCGTCGTGAGGGAGCTTGTTCCACCATTGAGGTGCCAGAGCAGCGAACAGTTTTGACTGGGCTGAGCGGGAGCTATGCTTCCAGAGGAAGGGAGCCAGCAGGCCAGAGGTGGATGAACGCAATGCCTCGTTTGGGTGTAGGGACTGATCAGAGCCCGAAGGTACAGAGGTGCCGTTCCCCTCACTGCTCCATAGGCAAGCACCATGGTCTTGTAGCGGATGCGAGCTTCAACTGGAAGCCAGTGGGTGTGCGGAGGAGGGGGGTGACGTGAGAGAACTTGGGAAGGTTGAACACCAGACGGGCTGCGGCATTCTGGATGAGTTGTAGGGGTTTAATGGCACAGGGCAGGGAGGCCAGCCAACAGCGAGTTGCGGTAGTCCAGACGGGAGATGACTTGAGGAAGTCATTCGTCTTCCTCAAATGAAAGGGATGACGATGCAATCTTTGATAGAGAGAGGAATCTGATTTCATTGGTCCTCAACTCACGGCTCAGTCATTTCATTCAGAGTAAGTGGAGTTAACTGCAAGTTAGCCTGCCCCAGAGCAGGTTAGTTCTGAAGGATTAATTGCCATAGAAAAAGGTGAGCCACTTTCGTATGAATGGAATCCTGAATTGAACTCGGAGTTAACCAAAATTACCTTTGCTAACTACTAAAACCTGCTTCGTGAGGATACCCCTCAGGAGTATAGATCATTGTTGTGTAGACTGCCATTTAGGATTAGTTTAGGGTCACATTCAGTAAAACATGCCATTTATAAATCCAGGCTCTGCCGTAGCTGGTCGCGACAGGGAGACCCATGGGGCGGCGCACAATTGGCCCAGTGTTGCGTCCAGGGTAGGGAGGGAATGGCCGGCAGGGGATGTAGCTCAGTTGGTAGAGCATGGCGTTTGCAACGCCAGGGTTGTGGGTTCGATAAAAATAATGTATGTGCTAACTGTAAGTCGCTCTGGATAAGAGCGTCTGCTAAATGACTAAAATGTAAAATGTAAATATAAAATGTTTAGAAACGTAGCCATTTCATAGAAACAATCTCACCTTCTACAAATTGGAGTCTGCATGTGACTGGCAACACTCTACAACTTCACATTTTCCATTTATAAACGCCATGCTCTTACTGAACGCAACCCTGACGTATAAAAGAAACCCAGTCTCTTCAGGCCACCCGGTAGGCGGTCATGCGGGTGTAGTTCTGGCGGTGGCTCCGGGCGGCCCACAGGAAGAGGGCGGCCGCCATCATCTGCAGCGGCGAGGAGATGAGGGCCAGGTAGGGACCAGCTCAGGGAGCCGTCCACACCCTCGGGCAGCACCGAGACCCTGTGGAGCAGGTCCATGCCAGCCAGGAAGCAGCACACTGTGCCCAGGGAACACAGACCTGGATGGGAAAGACAATGAATGTGACTTTACGCAATTGTACATTTGACTTTCATTTTAAACCCTTCTGCTTTGGCAAAATGTTAATGTCTATTTCATGCCAATAAAGCACAATTGAGATGGGGAAGGTGGCATGGATAATTAATCCCTTAGCTTTCATTCATACTTTTACATGTTGTTGGGTGTAAAGTTTGTGTGTCTGTTTGTGTGTGGTGGGAGTTAGGGTTAAACCCTTCTGCTACATCCCCTGCCGGCCATATACTCCTGAGTGGCTCAGTGGTCTAAGGCACTGCATCGCAGTGCTAACTGTGCCACTAGAGATCCTGGTTCGAATCCAGGCTCTGTCGCAGCCGGCCGCGACCGGGAGACTCATGGGCGGCGCAATTGGTCCAGCGTCGTCCAGGGTAGGGGAGGAATGGCCGGCAGGGATGTAGCTCAGTTGATAGAGGCATGGCGTTTGCAACGCCAGGGTTGTGGGTTTGATTCCCACGGGGGGCCAGTATAAAAAAAATGTATTCACTAACTGTAAGTCGCTCTGAATAAGAGCGTCTGCTAAATGACTAAAATGTAATGTAAATGGTTAATAGAGTTGAGAGGCATTGTGATTATCCATGTAGTTCTCAAACCTGCCAGCAGGTGGAGCACTCCTACACCCAGGGTTGGGGTGATGCTGCGGCAGAGGCAGGCGCATACCCCGATGAGCCCGCTAAGGAACACCAAGGCTAGGGACACCAGAGGCAGCAGGAACTGGCACCTCCACAGGTCTGCTCAGACACAGTGAGAAACCAACTTAGAAATGTCAGAAAAGTGTTTAAAAGTAGTTATTTCTATAGTTTTGTAGACGGATATACAATATCTGAAGAGAGCTTCATAAGGACAAACCAATGTTAGGGATGTAGCTCAGTTGGTAGAGCATGGCGTTTGCAACGCCAGGGTTGTGGGTTTGATTCCCACGGGGGAAATAATGTATGCACTAACTGTAAGTCGTTCTGGATAAGAGCGTCTGCTAAATGACTAAAATGTAAATGTTTATTACGAATGCATGGCTATGTGTCTGTGTTTGCCTGAGAGAGAAAGTGAAAGAGATGAGGTCACATGACTGTCAGTAACAATAAGAAACAACAGTGGAAACCACCAACATTTCCAACCTAATTTTCATTTCTTTGAAACACAAGCTTAGTTTGAACCAAGGTTATTATACTAAACTAAAACAAAATAAAACTAAAATCAGGAAAAAACAATTTAGTAAATTGAAATAAAAATAAATAACAAAACTGTTTGATAACCTAAAAGTATACGACTCCAAAAAATAACAAAAATACAATTAAAACCATGAATTATGTTCAGTTGTAGTTATTTTCTCTCAATATTTTGGGAAGAAATCTAATGGAGTTTCAAGATTCTGAACCTGGCGTTTCACATTGAGATCGGGTTTGAATGGTAAGGTTCAAGCAAACCGACTGTAGACGACAGCAAGGCTCAGAACAACATGGCAGTGTTGCCATTGTTTATAAAACTTCTTATTTCTCTCTCTGTCTCCAACCCCAATGTATGCACTAACTGTAAGTCGTTCTGGATAAGAGCGTCTGCTAAATGACTAAAATGTAAATGTTTATTACGAATGCATGGCTATGTGTCTGTGTTTGCCTGAGAGAGAAAGTGAAAGAGATGAGGTCACATGACTGTCAGTAACAATAAGAAACAACAGTGGAAACCACCAACATTTCCAACCCTAATTTTCATTTCTTTGAAACACAAGCTTAGTTTGAACCAAGGTTATTATACTAAACTAAAACAAAATAAAACTAAAATCAGGAAAAAACAATTTAGTAAATTGAAATAAAAAAAATAACAAAACTGTTTGATAACCTAAAAGTATACGACTCCAAAAATAACAAAAATACAATTAAAACCATGAATTATGTTCAGTTGTAGTTATTTTCTCTCAATATTTTGGGAAGAAATCTAATGGGGTTTCAAGATTCTGAACCTGGCGTTTCACATTGAGATCGGGTTTGAATGGTAAGGTTCAAGCAACCGACTGTAGACGACAGCAAGGCTCAGAACAACATGGCAGTGTTGCCATTGTTTATAAAACTTCTTATTTCTCTCTGTCTCCAACCCCCCATATCACACTCACAAACTGAAATGTGTGTTCACTGTACAATCAATTAGTAAGAGAGAGAGCTTCAAATATCGCATTAATTTGTATATAACATCTGTATACACGAATTGCAGCAAAGTTGTTTCATGTTTCAGTCATGCCTTTGATCACATTTGTGTGGATAAAAAAATATATACAGAGTGAAGTGCTCAGGTATATGTGGGAACTCCTTCAAGACTGTTGGCAAAGCATTCCAGGTGAAGCTGGGTTGAGAGAATGCCAAGAGTGTGCAAAGCTGTCATCAAGGCAAAGGGTGGCTACTTTGAAGAATCTCAAATATAAAATACATTTTGATTTGTTTAACACTTATTTTGATTACTACATGATTCCATATGTGTTATTTCATAGTTTTGATGCCTTCACTATTATTCTACAATGTAGAAAATAGTAAAAATAAAGAAAAAACCCTGGAATGAGTAGGTGTGTCCAAACTTTTGACTGGGTCTGTCTGTGTCTGTGTCTGTGTGTGCGTGTGGCTGCAAGGCAAGACTACATGTCCAAGCAGGTCCTCCCCAGTGTTGTGATTCCCTGGTTCTTTGTACTTGGGTACAAACTGCTGAGGCAGAGTGAAGCTCACACACTGTGTTACCATCTTAGGATCTGAGAAAACAAGAGAAGCGAGACAGAGAGTTAGGCCGGGGGATTCAATCTGATGTGGGTTATCGACATTGCAGCTTAACGGCAATGTCGACACATTCGCATTCACGGTTAAATGCTGTAGACGTCCATTCAATCAGAAATTGCCTTTAAAAGCTGCATTGTCGACAACGTGGCGATCAGATTGAATCGCAAACTTATTGGGAGAAAGCACCAAATATTTAGACTCATATCAAACCCAGTGTTGCTCCTGTGTGGGTATCAGAAAAAAAGACGCCTTTGTTTTATAATACAATTTTAGCATGGTGTATAACACTGATGGGCACAGCGATGTGTAACTGGTCCACCTGTGTATCCAGCACACCCCCTCTGAACCAACACCTGCAATGAATGCTGTAATAAATATATATACAGTTGAAGTCGGAAGTTTACATACACTTAGGTTGGAGTCGTTAAAACTCATTTTTCAACCACTCCACAAATGTCTTGTTAACAAACTATAGTTTTAGCCAAGTCAGATTAGGACATCTTACTTTGCTGCATGACACAGTAATCTCATTTCCAACAATTGTTTACCAGACAGATTATTTCACTTATAATTCACTGTAGTCACAATTCCAGTGGGTCAGAGAGTTTACATACACCCCTAAGTTGGCTGTTCCTTTAAACAGCGAATTTATTCGAAAAATTCCAGAAAATTATGCCATGGCTTTAGAAGCTTCAGATAGGCTAATTGACATAATTTGAGTCAGTTGGAGGTGTACCTGTGGATGTATTTCAAGGCCTACCTTCAAACTCAGTGCCTCTTTGCTTGACATCATGGGAAAATCAAAAGAAATCAGCTAAGACCTCAGAAAAAAAAGTGCTCAGGCCTCCCACAAGTCTGGTTCATCCTTGGGAGCGATTTCCAAACACCTGAAGGTACCACGTTACATCTGTACAAACAATAGTACCAAGTATAGACACCATGGGACCACTTGCAGCCGTCTTTTCGGCTCAGGAAGGAGACAGCGTTCTGTCTCCTAGGGATTAACATACTTTGGTGCAAATCAATCCCAGGGCAACAGCAAAGGACCTTGTGAAGATGCTAAAAGAAAACCCAGGTACAAAAGTATCTATATCCACAGTAAAAGCGAGTCCCTATATCACCACAACTACTGAGGCTGCTCACTGGGAGAAAGGAAGAAGCGCTGCTCCATTTCATACTATAAAAGCCAGATCTAGGGTTTGCAAATGCACATAAGGACAAAAAGATCTTACTTTTTGGAGAAATGTCTCCTGGTCTGATGAAACAAAAATAGAACTGTTTGGCCATAGATGACCATTGTTATGTTTGGAGGAAAAAAGGGGGATGCTTTACAAGTGAAGAACACCATCCTTGCACATTGAACTGTACGGGTGTGGCAGCATCATGCTGTGGGGGGTGCTTTGTGCAGGAGGGACTGGTGCACTTCACAAAGTAGCCGATGCATCTCATAGGATGGAAAATGGGCGTGGATATATTGACTTAGCAACATCTCAAGACATCAGTCAGGGATTAAAGCTTGGTCACAAGTGGGGCTTCCAAATGGACAACGACCCCAAGCATACTTCCAAAGTTGCAAAAGGCACCTAAGGACAAGTCAAGGTATTGGAGTGGCCATCACAAACCCTGACTTCCATCCTATAGAACATTTTGTGGGCAGAACTGAAAAAAGCGTGTGCGAACAAGGAGGCCCTGGACAAACCCGACTCAGTTAAAGCTAACTATGTCCAGGAGGAATGGGCCAAAAATTCACCCAACTTATTGTGGGAAGCTTGTTTGAAGGCTACCCAGAAAAGTTAAACAATTTAAAGACAATGTTTTCCAAATACTAATTTAGTGTATTGTAAACTTCTGACCCACTGGGAATGTTGTGAAAGAAATAAAAGCTGAAATAAATCATTACTCTCTACTATTACTCTGACATTTCACATTCTTAAAATAAAGTGGTGATCCTAACTGACCTAAGACAGAATTTTTTACTAGGATTAGTAATGTTGGGAGGTTTGAAAAACTCGAGTTTAAATGTATTTGGCTAAGTGTATGTAAACTTCGACTTCCCCAACTGTATATATATTAGTAATATAATATATGCAATTTAGCAGGCAGCTTGTTTAATGTATACATTTTGTGTGGGGTCTTTGCAGCCCCTCCGCAGTGAGTAGCTCTAGTGTGTGCAGATTCTTAGCAGGCTCTTTGAACCAGTGTGACTGGCCTGTGCGCCTGCACACACCTCCACCACAGCCCAAGGGTGCCATTACAGGCGGAACAGCGTGTCGCTGTGGGTCTTTTCATCAAACTCCCCGTTGATGGGAGTCCCCCACCAGGAGCTCGAAGCGTTGCTGGCCTCTGGTTTGCCGGGCGGACAAATTGAACTGGTACCAGTGCCTTGGCGTTCCTCGGCAACAGAGATAGACTGTAGGCCAGCAGACTCCAGAACAGACCACAATTACCAGGCGGTGGCGTGGCGATTTATCCACCATGGTTTGCAGACTCAAGAGTGTCCGTTTGTGAGTTAAAAATTAATTCACTCTTACCGCATTTGTTAATGTGTGTACTCATTGCCCTCCGAACAGTAGGGGATAAGGGCACTATAAAATCAGCTGGTCGGTTTATGCCCGCAGCGCACGTGTGTCGCCCAACATTGACAATTGCGGTTCTGAGCATGGTGGCTGGTTCAGTGCTTCCCAGCCTGCTGTGCTCTCTGTAGTCCTCTGCGTCTTCGGCTGTCCCAGGTCCTCACCAACCCCACCATCACAAGTAGGCCAGCTTCACTCACTTTGAAAGGAGAACAAATCAAGAAGAAAGGTATTGCAAACTGTCATTCAACTGAATTTCAATTCAGATCTTAAGACAGCACATTTTTGGCTCTGATAACAAAGATCCTGTAGTTAGCAAACAAGTAGCAAAGTTACCGAAGTGTAAGCTACAGATGAAAGGGGTTAGCTAGCTGTCTCAGTATTTTGCTAGTCAGAATACAGAAATAAGCCCATATGGTAATAATAGTTAAGTAATGACCATGACATCTACCTAAGCTCACCTAAAGAAAGCTATTTCCCTGCTGAAAGTATCAAAGTGGCAAAGAATTACACATATCGACTTTTTATCTACCGACTGCCAGCAAATGCTGCTAATAACGCTAGCTAGCTTCAACTTGTGCCAAAACCTCCACGACAGATATGGCATGTTTCTTGAAAAAAAATAAAAATGTTGTGAATGAAAAAACCAACATGCATTTAAAATAATTTACCAATGTAATGGCTATCAGATTAATTTCAACAATGGCCGCAGTTTACCAGCAAATGCTATGAACGTTTAGCTATTCAACTCGCTAAGCCAGCGTTCCTTTTCCGGATGATTTAGGGTTTTCACTGTTACCCGTGCCACAGAGTCAAGGTGGTTATATGGTAAAAATGAATGAAAACAAAAATTGGCTTTTTGGTCTTAGTTTAAGGTTAGGCATAAAGTTGTGCAGCATGGTTAAGGTTAGATGTAAAATCAAATTTAGTTAATATTGTAGAAATAAAGTGGTTTATGACTTTGTGGCTGTGGTAGCTGTTGAGGGTGTGGCTTTTTTTATCAGCGCAGTTTTGTCAAGCGTCTTGTGGACCACTACCATGTAGCCAGGCTTTGTAGTTTTTAGCTACACTGAGGTGGTTCTATGAGTGGATACACCTTCGCATCAATGCACTGAGGTGGTTCTGCCAATAGCACGTCTTTTTGTAGGCACTAACTCAGCCATGGTTCGATTAGCCTTAAAACCATAGGGAAATTAATGGCGTTTTTGGATGAAACAGCGCAAGTAAGGTGTGGTAAACACAGGCATAGGAGATTTATGCTTTTGTTTTATGAGATAATTAATTCATCAGCTAACGTCAATTTTGATGGTGCATAGCATTTATGTAATCAAAAAAGCGCATAGAGGCTACATAATTCATAAGTCATGTTAACTGACTGATATTATCTTAGCTAAAATATAAGATACTCCTATGCCTGTGTTAACTAAGCTCAGACTTTATTTTCAGCGTTTGTCCAACCCGATTCTTTCCCCCATAGGAATAGCTGAGTCGGGCCGTAATTTCAAAATAACTGGAAAGATGAGACGGCGACGAAGACGGTGGTGTTTCTCCGTTTTGCTTACAACCCACAAGTGTCGGGGCTCGTCTGAGGTAGCACTATGGTGACGCCCACCATCCGAAAGATGAGACTCTCTACAATACATACTGTACACGTCCCCCGTTGTTTTTGCTCTGGGACGGCTTTACAAGAAAGCCTCACAAGACTTGTCTGAAGGTAGCCCAGTACCAGTTTTAAAAAATGAATGGAAGTATACACTCAGTGGACAGTTTATACGGTACAGCATCACGTTCACAAAAATGGATCGTCCACCAGACATCTAATGAGACTCTACTGTTCAAAGCTAAGGCAAATTTGGGGGAAGAAAACAGAAGTAGCGCCCTCAAGAGGAGGAGGAGGCAAGATAACAAGAGAGATTGTGTATTATTAAGCAAAATTATGCACAAATTCCAAGGCCCCTGATTATGTATGCTAAATTCACGTACCCATTATGTGTGAGTCCAAGGATTAATTGTTACAGTCAGGCCACCCCCATCACCTCCGTAAACAGTGTTGCTAATGGTGTCTGGGGCTGTGGCGGTAATTGAATAACCGTGTAATTGTCGGTTCTGGATTAGGACCTTCATGATTATAAGCAGGTGTTTTGCTAACTCAGTCTGTATATTAAAACTGTCTACATCTCCTCTTTCCAACTGTCGTTTGATCTGCTCCAGCAGCTAATCCGCTAGATGCGCGGTGGTTGTAGAAGCACTAGCCCAGAGGTACCAACCACTATTTGAGAAAGGTCGGTGCTCAAATGTCCTGGATGGCAAAGGTCCGGATGGATGTGCCAGTTATCGGCGTGTGTAACAAACCCCCACATCGCGATAATGCAATCCCAAACCGTTCAAACTGTTTCACACCCTCTTTGTTGCCATTGACATTTATTTATTTTATTTTAAAAGCTTATTTCCTGCAATTCTACACATTTTGCCATGTGGAGAATTAAAATGTTGCAATTTAAAAACACATTTACTGCAATTCTACACATTTTGCCTTATCTTATGTGTATTCTTATAATGCACCTGGGGTCGAGTCCCTGGGCAGGTATTCGTCATTGTAATAACTTCAACATTTAGATAGCTGGTTAGCTTAACTTAGCCATCAAGCTATGCACATGACCCAGTCAGTTAATCAACTCGACATTTCTGACAGGTTATAAATAGTCTTAAGGTCTGTGAGTAGATGACATAATACAATAAAAAATGTCCATGCACTACTGCCAATTAATTGCACCTTGTGCAGCCATTTCCCACTTTTACAACTCTCACAGCGGTAAAGTTTAAGAAAGCCTGACTGGGATCCAAAATAGTATTATTTGTGCTTAGTTTTGTTCTGGGTCGCGATCGGACGTGGTCCGCCAGTTGAAGATCTGGCTGCGCTAGCCTTCTGGAGATAGGCATGGCACTTCGGTAAAAAAAAATATGTGTACGACTTTCTTTTATACAATTCACATTTTCATTGCTTGTTAGTTAATAAATAATTTAGTGCTTTTTTTAAAAAGGTTGGATGTGTCTGACTATTCATTAATTTATTCAACAGCAGTTGACAAAGGTTGTTCTGGCTCTGAGGGTCTATTATGCCCAAACATTTTTTTGTCAAATGGACAATGCGCTAATCCTCTTCAACCTGGCATGGTATCCACTTGGAATCTATAATAAATTCTATATCATGATACCATGCCAGGTTGAAAGCAAGATAAATTCAAGTCAGAACTCGTGCCTCTTTCTAGAGCGCGATCTGAGATCACTGACATCATGATTCAACCTTGTTTTCCGAGGTTCCCAGTTGTCTTGAAAGCACCATAAATCCAGAGAATGACAGACTTTGATGACAAACTTGAAATGACAACATTTGCCCACAAGAGGACCACCCTCCACTTTCCTGTTCAAGTGAGCACAGCACAACAAGGTGAGTCAAAAAAGAAATATAATGTATCCTGCTGCATAAATGATGCAATATGCCAGGGAGATATGTATGCTGTAGCTAAGAAAGTAATACTATGTGTATGTTGTGTGTAGTAAGCTGTTAGTAGCCCATGTGGCTTATCCCCTAATAATTTGGCTCCTTTTTCCCCCTCATAACTTAGCCTACTGTTCTGACTTGGTGAATTTACATGTAGCCTATAGCCTGTTTTTTAGAAATGTAATTATCAAATATTATAAAAAGAACTTTCATTGTCTGCTTATATACCCCCTTTATTTTATCCTATGGTTCTGACTTAGTGTACAGGGAGAATACTGTGTAGACAGCTCATGTTTACAGATTCTGTCGCAGTACATTTCAAAGTGCTCAAAAAATAGTTATATTGACCACATCCGTCCTAGCTCGCTCATTTTTGTCTTAATCGAGTACGGATTGCCTCTTAGCTCAATTGGTAGAGCATAGGCGCTTGTAATGCCAGGCTAGTGAGTTCGATCCCGGGACCACTACATACTTAAAAATGTCTTTTTATGACTGTAAAATCTTCATAAATAACGTCTGCTAAATAGCATATTATTATTATTATTATTATCCACTCGTTGGTTCCCTTATGCCATAGTTTGTACATCTCAATTGTCGTAGAAACCACATTTGTTCAAGCAGTCAACCATATCAGCTATGTTTTTAAAGGCAATAAATGAGGCTGAATTAACTGTTTAGCTGCCAGACAGGAAGCTCCGCTGATAGCCAGGATTTAGCAGTGATGAGATTCACTCATGGTGCTGAAGAAAAGAAAGCTCTGCTGTTAGGACGGGTTTATGTAGGCTAACAGTTTGTGGGCACGTTTGCTAAGCCATTATGAGTGCAATTAATGTGTTGTTTAGTGTTGTGTGGTGGCTTTATGCTTGTTTACATCTAAAATAATATGTGAGGTTACAACCACCAAGATTTAAATGCTAAAATCACCACTGGCAAGTCGCCATCCTCCAGTATTACACACGATATTTCTTTGTGTTCAAAATTTACTTTTAATTGCCTTTACTCCTGCTGAAGCATGACTCCAATCATCATCCTCTGCATTTCAAACATCAGCCTGACCAAATATACATTTGTTGGACCCTTATACCTCACAGTTAAGTGAATTATTGCCAATACATATTTTAAATGGGTTTCCATTCAGTTTTTGATATTTCATATTTACATTTCATGTAACATTTAGTAATCATAATTATCTATACAAGCAATGTTCTTCTCACAATTATTATTTACAAACAATGGAGTAAAACAAGCGTATATTTTGGGTTGGACATTGCGTCTATTCTTAGTCTTTTAATCAATTATCAACATATTACCCAAAACCAATCAACTGACTTATAAAAACCAATGAACAAATATGTTGCAAGAAAGCAACACATATCTTAGTCTATCTTAGCATTGAAAAAACAGCATACAGAAAAAATTCAGTATGTATCTTCCACTATGTCAAATTGTGCATGGTATGTAAGTTAGTATATTTTCAGCCCATCCAGTGTTTTTTTTTTGTTTTTATTTTTTATCGGCGATATGTCATGAGGATTCCTTTGAAAACTGAAACAAACAAATGGATCAGCAGTGGTAAATGCCGCCGTATGGTAGGCTGCAGTGGTTAACACCACCCCAATGGTAGGCTACAGTGATAAAAACCGCCACTATGGTAGGCTACAGTGGTAAACACCACCCCCATGGTAGGCTCTGGCAAACACCAACTTCCTTATGGTAGGCTACATTGAGTTAACGCCACCCTTATGGTAGGCTACAGTGATGGCGCCACCACCCCTATGGTAGGCTACATTGGTAAACACCACCCTATGGTAGACTACAGTGATAGCTTCCACCCCTATGGTAGGCTACAGTGGTAAACACCACCCTATGGTAGGCTACATTGTGCAGCGCCACCACCCCTATGGTAGGCTTGAGTGTTAAGCCACCACCCCTATGGTAGGCTACATTGGTCAAACTCACCACCCCCTGGTGACCATTTGGTAAACACCACCTCCATGGTAGACTACAGTGGTAAACAACACCCCTATAATTGACAACATTGGTAAACACCACCCCTAGTAGAAGTAGGCTACAGTGGTAAACACCACCCCCTATGGTAGGCCACATTGGTAAACACCACCCCTATGGTAGGCTACAGTGGTAATACCTGCCCTATGGTGAGCTGCAGTGGTAAACACCACCCTATGGTAGGCTATAGTGGTAAACACCACCCCATGGTAGGCTTGGTGGCAAACACCACCTGTGGTAGGCTACAGTGGTAAACACCACCCCTATGGTAGGCTACATTTGGTAAACACCACCTATGGTAGGCTACATTAGAATGACACCACCCCATATGGTAGGCTACATTGAGTGACACCACCCTATGGTGAGCTACAGTGGTAAACACCACCCCTATGGTAGGCTACAGTGGTAAACACCATCCTATGGTGAGGCTATAGTAGTGGGCCCTGCACCCCTATGGTAGGCTACATTGGTAAACACCAACCCTATGGTAGGCTAGTGGTAAACACCACCCCTATGGTAGGCTACGTTGGTAAGCCACCCTATGGTGAGTTTACGGTGGTAAACACCAACCCTATGGTAGGCTACGGTGGTAAACACCACCCCTATGGTCAGGCTACAGTGGTAAAAACCACCCATGGTAGGCTACAGTGGCAAACACCACCTGTATGGTAGGCTACAGTAGTA
>NW_025535111.1:0-120624 GCF_020615455.1 Coregonus clupeaformis
TCTATGGTAATAGATGGTATAGCCAAGCACAAGCTACAAAACATTGTTGGATGACGTTTTTCAAAGTTGTTGCAAGTTATTCCCTACAGAGGTTTCTGAGAAGAGTGTCACTTAGTTTGACAGCTCTGTAAAATTGGCCAATTACAAACGGCGCACATTCTGTCAGGTAGAGGCAGAGAGGCTGATGGGATTGAGCTAGCTGAAGAGATAGCTTAGCGGATAATGACACTCCTTAAAGACACCCTTTCACATAGACATGACAGAGCCATCCCTCACCATGGCAACAACTACACTGATAATCTAGTCATCGTGACATCTTCATGGCACCCTGTGCTTAACGACAGCCATTTGTTTGTCTTGGTTGAGGGTTTTATGCTCTGTTAGCGTTTGCATTTTCCCTCCAAAAAAGAAATAAGGCCTTCAGTCACAACCCCTGCAGTGTGTGATGACCGTGCTATTTCTGGTTTCAGACGTTTACTTGGAACCCAACGGTGCTCAGGTTATTAGAGAGACAGAGCTGCAAAATAATGCAGCGCCACACACAAACACAAACATACACTCCCCCCACCCGCAGGCCTCTGTAAATAAATACATCCCAGGCCCCCTTTTTAGCAATGCTTTTCTGTGTGATCACGGAACTCTTTTTGGAAATGGACCAGTGCAACGAGACAATTACAGTAAATGCACGGCTGCGGCCAAGAATGTGACATGATAACACTGTTAATCATAATTATTGAAACATAGCCATGCAATAAGCTTTCAAATGAAATGGACTATATTTATTCTCTCTCAGTATCACCCTTCCACAACAAATCCCCCCATCCTCAACTTTCTTTACCAATCCATACTTTTTTACTCAAATATTTCAAATGCTAGGAGACAAACACTCCCACACAGAGACCCAAGCACAAACAGGAGCCCACACACTGAGAGAGGAGGGAAGAAGTGAGAGAGGGAGAGAAACCTCATTAAAATGACCATTGATCTTCCTCTGGTCTGGCTCAGTCTCTGGTGAGTCTTTGGAACTTTTCACCAGCCTGGCCTCAGAGCCATACGCAATATACTTTACGTATTTCTGAGCACCTCCAAGACGTATGATACCTACTTATAGTATAGTTACTTGAGACAGAATGTGAAGTATTGAGGTTGGTTAGGGAGGATTGGTGGGCGTAATCCAAGACAGTCTAGCAATCCAAAGGTTGCATGTTCGAATCCCATCAGGGACAACTGTAGCATTTTAGCTAACCCTTCCCCTAACCCTTATTCTAAATGTAACCCAATTCACCTAACCTGCTACGTAAATTCAACTAACCTTTGTCGTTTTAGTTCTCCTAACTTTTGTTGTTAGTTCCCCTAACCGCCAACGTAAATTCTCCCCATAATTCTCTTTTGTTGTTATGGCGCAACCTGGTCTCAGATAAAGACGTGCAATACTATAATTTCACCAAAAAGTATGATAAGTTACGTCATCAAATTCTAATGCTAATGTACGACCACTATCACATTCATAATGTAACCTAACGTAATGTAACATATCATACTAAATGGAGTGTCATAGATTTACATACAGAATAATATGAATTGCCCTGAGACCACGTTGGGAACACAGGGTAGAGCACATAAACACCATAGCAAATCAAAGAAGTGGAGGAAAAGTTATAGGCGGCAGACAGCTATGTGTGTACCCATTGGAAGCTGGCCTCACACACTAACATACACATACAATGAGGGAAAAAAGTATTTGATCCCCTGCTGATTTTGTACGTTTGCCCACTGACAAAGACATGATCAGTCTATAATTTTAAATGGTAGGTTTATTTGAACAGTGAGAGACAGAATAACAACAACAAAAATCCAGAAAAATGCATGTCAAAATTGTTATAAATTGATTTTCATTTTTATGACGGAAATAAGTACTTGACCCCTCTGCAAAACATGACTTAGTACTTGGTGGCAAAACCCTTGTTGGCAATCACAGAGGTCAGACGTTTCTTGTAGTTGGCCACCAGGTTTGCACACATCTCAGGAGGGATTTTGTTCCACTCCTCTTTGCAGATCTTCTCCCGAGTGGCGCAGTGGTCTAAGGCACTGCATCGCAGTGCTAGCTGTGCCACTAGAGATCCTGGTTCGAATCCAGGCTCTGTCGTAGCCGGCCGTGACCGGGAGACCCATGGGGTGGCGCACAATTGGCACAGCGTCGTCCAGGGTAAGGGAGGGGATGGCCGGCAGGGATGTAGCTCAGTTGGTAGAGCATGGCGTTTGCAACGCCAGGGTTGTGGGTTTGATTCCCAGGGGGGGGCCAGTATGAAAAAAATAAAAAATAAAATAATGTATGCACTCAATAATGTAAGTCGCTCTGGATAAGAGCGTCTGCTAAATGACGTAAATGTAAATGTAAATGTAATTCTCCAAGTCATTAAGGTTTCGAGGCTGATGTTTGGCAACTCGAACCTTCAGCTCCCTCCACAGATTTTCTATGGGGTTAAGGTCTGGAGACTGGCTAGGCCACTCCAGGACATTAATGTGCTTCTTCTTGAGCCACTCCTTTGTTGCCTTGGCCGTGTGTTTTGGGTCATTGTCATGCTGGAATACCCATCCACGACCCATTTTCAATGCCCTGGCTGAGGGAAGAAGGTTCTCACCCAAGATTTGACGGTACATGGCCCTGTCCATCGTCCCTTTGATGCGGTGAAGTTGTCCTGTCCCCTTAGCAGAAAAACACCCACAAAGCATAATGTTTCCACCTCCATGTTTGACGGTGGGGATGGTGTTCTTGGGGTCATAGGCAGCATTCCTCCTCCTCCAAACACGGCGAGTTGAGTTGATGCCAAAGAGCTCCATTTTGGTCTCATCTGACCACAACACTTTCACCCAGTTCTCCTCAGAATCATTCAGATGTTCATTGGCAAACTTCAGACGGCCCTGTATATATGCTTTCTTGAGCAGGGGGACCTTGCGGGCGCTGCAGGATTTCAGTCCTTCACGGCGTAGTGTGTTACCAATTGTTTTCTTGGTGACTATGGTCCCAGCTGCCTTGAGATCATTGACAATATCCTCCTGTGTAGTTCTGGGCTGATTCCTCACCGTTCTCATGATCATTGCAACTCCACAAGGTGAGATCTTGCATGGAGCCCCAGGCAGACAGTTATTTTGTGTTTCTTCCATTTGCGAATAATCGCACCAATTGTTGTCACCTTCTCACCAAGCTGCTTGGCGATGGTCCTGTAGCCCATTCCAGCCTTGTGTAGATCTACAATCTTTCCCTGACATCCTTGGAGAGCTCTTTGGTCTTGGCCATGGTGGAGAGTTTGGAATCTGATTGATTGATTGCTTCTGTGGACAGGTGTCTTTTATACAGGTAATAAGCTGAGACTCCCTTTAAGAGTGTGCTCCTAATCTCAGCTTGTTACCTGTATAAAAGACACCTGGGAGCCAGAAATCTTTCTGATTGAGATGGGGTCAAATACTTATTTACCTCATTAAAATGCAAATCAATTTATAACATTTTTGACATGCGTTTTTCTGGATTTTTTTGTTGTTATTCTGTCTCTCACGGTTCAAATAAACCTACCATTAAAATTATAGACTGATCATTTCTTTGTCAGTGGGCAAACGTACAAAATCAACAGGGGATCAAATACTTTTTTCCCTCACTGTACACATATACACATTTACACATACACAAACACACACACACACAGTCCCTTTGGAGAGAGAAAATTATGGCTAACCCTTGCTGTTATTTACTGACAGTATGTTGGAAGGGTGCTTTAGTTGGAGTATGGAGAGGACAGAGGGTTAGAATAAATAAAGTGGGGGAAAAAAGTATTTAGTCAGCCACCAATTGTGCAAGTTCTCCCACTTAAAAATATGAGAGAGGCCTGTAATTTTCATTATAGGTACACGTCAATTATGACAGACAAATTGAGGGAAAAAAATCCAGAAAATCACATTGTAGGATTTTTAATGAATTTATTTGCAAATTATGGTGGAAAATAAGTCTTTGGTCACCTACAAACAAGCAAGATTTATGGCTCTCACAGACCTGTAACTTCTTCTTTAAGAGGCTCCTCTGTCCTCCACTCGTTACCTGTATTAATGGCACCTGTTTGAACTTGTTATCAGTATAAAAGACACCTGTCCACAACTTCAAACAGTCACACTCCAAACTCCACTATGGCCAAGACCAAAGAGCTGTCAAAGGACACCAGAAACAAAATTGTAGACCTGCACCAGGCTGGGAAGACTGAATCTGCAATAGGTAAGCAGTTTGGTTTGAAGAAATCAACTGTGGGAGCAATTATTAGGAAATGGAAGACATACAAGACCACTGATAATCTCCCTCGATCTGGGGCTCCACGCAGATCTCACCCCGTGGGGTCAAAATGATCACAAGAACGGTGAGCAAAAATCCCAGAACCACACGGGGGGACCTAGTGAATGACCTGCAGAGAGCTGGGACCAAAGTAACAAAGCCTACCATCAGTAACACACTAAGCCGCCAGGGACTCAAATCCTGCAGTGCCAGACGTGTCCCCCTGCTTAAGCCAGTACATGTCCAGGCCCGTCTGAAGTTTGCTAGAGTGCATTTGGATGATCCAGAAGAGGATTGGGAGAATGTCATATGGTCAGATGAAACCAAAATATAACTTTTTGGTAAAAACTCAACTCGTCGTGTTTGGAGGACAAAGAATGCTGAGTTGCATCCAAAGAACACCATACCTACTGTGAAGCATGGGGGTGGAAACATCATGCTTTGGGGCTGTTTTTCTGCAAAGGGACCAGGACGACTGATCCGTGTAAAGGAAAGAATGAATGGGGCCATGAGATTTTGAGTGAAAACCTCCTTCCAACAGCAAGGGCATTGAAGATGAAACGTGGCTGGGTCTTTCAGCATGACAATGATCCCAAACACACCGCCCGGGCAACGAAGGAGTGGCTTCGTAAGAAGCATTTCAAGGTCCTGGAGTGGCCTAGCCAGTCTCCAGATCTCAACCCCATAGAAAATATTTGGAGGGAGTTGAAAGTCCGTGTTGCCCAGCGACAGCCCCAAAACATCACTGTTCTAGGGGAGATCTGCATGGAGGAATGGGCCAAAATACCAGCAACAGTGTGTGAAAACCTTGTGAAGACTTACAGAAAACGTTTGACCTGTGTCATTGCCAACAAAGGGTATATAACAAAGTATTGAGAAACTTTTGTTATTGACCAAATACTTATTTTCCACCATAATTTGCAAATAAATTCATTAAAAATCCTACAATGTGATTTTCTGGAGAAAAAAAATCTAATTTTGTCTGTCATAGTTGACGTGTACCTATGATGAAAATTACAGGCCTCTCTCATCTTTTTAAGTGGGAGAACTTGCACAATTGATGGCTGACTAAATATTTTTTTCCCCCACTGTACATACTGTAGTTTTACATTTTACATTTACATTTTAGTCATTTAGCAGACGCTCTTATCCAGAGCGACTTACAGTTAGTGAATACATATATATATATTTTTTTCATACTGGTCCCCCGTGTGAATTGAACCCACAACCCTGGCGTTGCAAACGCCATGCTCTATCAACTGAGCTACATCCCTGCCGGCCATTCCCTCCCCTACCCTGGACAACGCTAGGCCAATTGTGCGCTGCCCATGAGTCTGCCGGTCGCGGCCGGCTGCGACAGAGCCTGGATTCGAACCAGGATCTCTAGTGGCACAGCTAGCACTGCGATGCAGTGCCTTAGACCACTGCGCCACTCAGTAGCATAGTTCCCATGCTACTGAGACAAAGAAAGTTTCTGTTGTACACATTCAATTTCTATCTGCGTGTTACTGTTCATTTCTAACACCTGGATATGCTCAGAGTGACTAGAATGTCCATTTACTAATCTAACACTGATTCTAATCTAACACTGATTCTAATCTAACTCTGATTCTAATCTAACACTGATTCTAATATAACCTCTACGGGATCGGTGTCCCGTATACGGGACGGTTGAGCTAATGTGATTAGCATGACTGTTGTAAGTAACAGCAAACTTTCCAGGACATAGACATGTCTTATATGGGCAGAAAGCTTAAATTCTTGTTAATCTAACTGCACTGTCCAATTTACAGTAGCTATTACAGTGAAAAAATACCATGCTATTGTTTGAGGAGAGTGCACAACAACAAAAAACATATCACAGCAACTGGTATGATACATTCACCTCTGAAGGTAAATAATGTACTTACATTCAGTAATCTTGCTCTTATTTGTCATCCTAAGGGTCCCAGAGATAAAATGTAGCATAGTTTTGTATGATAAAATCCATTTTTATATTCAAATGTAGGAACTGGGTTCTACAGTTTGAACCCCTGCTGTCTCTCGCTCCACACCCACCCTGCTCGGTCATCTAGATGTGTGAAAGTTAGTGTATAAGCTAATTATCCATCATGTATGACATTCCTGGGAGTGTGTAAACTTACATTTTGTATTACCATATCATTTTTGTATGATCTCTATAGTTATGTACTTGAAAATATCAATTGACCAATTCAGCACATTTGGGCAGACTTCATACAAAATAGTCCAGTATTGCAACGCTTCACTGGATCAATCTAAAACTTTGCACACACACTGCTGACATCGAGTGGCCAAAATCTAAATAGCGCCTAAACTACAATATTATATTGTGGCCTTTCTCTTGCATTTCAAAGATGATGAAACAAAGAAAATAATAGAAAACGCATGTTTTCTTGTTTGTATTATCTTTTACCAGATCTAATGTGTTATATTCTCCTACATTAATTTCACATTTCCACAAACTTCAAAGTGTTTCCTTTCAAATTGTATCAAGAATATGCATATCATTGCTTCAGGTCCTGAGTTACAGGCAGTTATATTTGGGTATGTCATTTTAGGCGAAAATTGAAAAAATGGTCCGATCCTTAAAATGATTACACTGATTCTAATCTAACACTGATTCTAATCTAACACTGATTCTAATCTAACACTGATTCTAATCTAACACTGATGCTAATCTAACACTGATTATAAACTAACACTGATTCTAATCTAACACTGATTCTAATCTAACACTGATTCTAATCTAACACTGATTCTAATCTAACTCTGATAATTTTAGCATTTTTCTCCTTTGTCCTTTCGCTGTCTTCCTTTCCTTTGAAAATGTCTCCTCATCTGATTTAATTACACCTGCAGAGGGAGAGTCTGACAGTGAGATTCTGGGGTCTAATGGAATATGAATTACATAAATTACAGTTTATATCTTATGAGAGAGCTGCATGCCATTTCAACTGTATCAGAGAGCATTTATTAAGACTATAAAGATTTACAGCACAGACATGCAATGCTCTTTATGTATCTGGAAAGCATCTGTTTCTTGTTAACCAGTAGATTGTGGCAGTAACTGCAAGGATTTCAGTACTGTGTGTAAGGCTAGCTCAGTCATGGCAGACTTTCCTATACACACACACACATGCACACACGCACACGTGCACACGCGCAGACACACACACACACACACAGTGCAATCTTCCTCAACCATTTACAGTCAGCAGGGTCGAGGGGAGTATAGATGTCAGAATCACCACTAAGTGACCTGGCGTGACATTGGAGAAAATACCAATGCTTTGGATCTAGCACCTGGAATCTCATTCCTTCCACAGCCAGCAGAGCCTCAGCCAACCCCCTGTGAAGGAAGCAATCCTCAGACTCCCCCAGGGAAACAGCCTTTAACGGATCCAGACCAGGCCACTGCTGACACCAACTGAGACAGACAGAATCAGTGTGATTGAAGCCAATGCCTCCTGATATATTACTCACCTCCCAGCCTCCCAACCTCCCGTCCTCCCAGCCTCCCAGACTAACTCCAGAGAGAGAGGGAGAGTGTGCAAGTGAAAACTCTCTCTCGCTCTCTACGCACTTCCTGATCTTCTCTTCCTCTCACTCTTTCTCTTTCCCTCTCTCTCTCTCTCAAGTGCCAGCTCTCTACTCTCTCTCCCTCTCTCCATCATTCTCTCTATCTCTTTCTCTCTCTCTTTCTCTCTCTCTCTCTCTACTCCCTCCCTCTCTGGCACTTTAAGCTTGATTTTGCTGTGCTCGACTCTTTGGCTAATGGTCACCACCGAATTAATTGCGACCATCCATCTCGTTTTACTGGGGGAAAAACAAGTTAAAAGTTCCTACAGTACCCCCCCTCTCTCGTTCTCTTTCTTTTCTCTCAAAAAACAAGCAGACTCTGTAGTATCACAGCACAATTGTGCTTCTCGTTTGCCTGAAGCCTACACTTCAAATTGTTCCATTCTGCCAATGCTAGACGGGCCCAAGGACCATATAAGACTTGAATGTAAGACAGTCCGCAGGCGATTGGTTTTCATACTTAGCATATTCTCTGAACCGGCAGACCCTTGCGGCTCTGCAGGCTTGTAACTATGGATTGGCATTAAGCCTAAGATCTCAGACCAGCAGTTTGCAAAACTTTTTGGCACTGTGACCCACTTATTTTAATTTTATTTTTAGCCATTTAGCAGACGCTCCAGAGC
This sequence comes from Coregonus clupeaformis, assembly GCF_020615455.1. Taxonomy (NCBI): domain Eukaryota; kingdom Metazoa; phylum Chordata; class Actinopteri; order Salmoniformes; family Salmonidae; genus Coregonus; species Coregonus clupeaformis. The sequence continues at coordinate 8,539 of NW_025535111.1, forward strand.
GACTTACAGGAGCAAATTAAAACCGTTCAGATGTTCCTCGGCTCTAACAAAATAAACCGAACTATGTCTACTGCCACAACCCAGTCTTTAGACATGACGCAAGATAAACTGGCAAACCATTGAATCACCAATGTGTCGCGACCAACCATTTGGAAAAATGCATTAAACTACTTAAAGGCAATGTTAGTCATAATACTACGCAGGCCGAGATACTGAGATACTGACATAATGCCATATCAATACTCAGTCAATTGGCATTGCAACTGACAGGTGGTGAAAGTGAATCCAGGTCAGAGTTACAGATGGAGAAAAGCTTTGACTTTGAAGTCTGTGATAGATCATTGAAAGTTCAATCTGCACCGCCATCATTAGACAAGCAGTGAATCAGCTGTGTGGCTGTGCCTGGGCCTGAGTCAGTACAGAACCAGTTATGACCACTACCTACTATACTTCCTGCATTTTGGTACACTCAATATGTCTGCCTGTTCACCCACAACATATGTTTAACTTGAATGGGGATTCCTATTCTAGTCATTCTATTTTTATGGATGAGCGATCCTCCAGTCTGGTCTGGAGTCAGATCTTCAGGGAGAGCTTTGTTGTAGGTCAGCAGAGTTCCACTCAAACAGCGGGCCAAAAGACCTCCCAAAGTTAGACGCAGCTTTCATGATGGGGAGTGGAGCAATTATATCTAGATCATTTGCAAGGCTCAGTAAGGTGTTGTCTTGTTCTGAATATGAGAGCTCAAAACTAGGGATGTGGTTTTGCAAGAGAGGAAGGGGTAGGGACATGAGTTGTAACTGTTTCACACACACACACACACACACACACACAATATGTATATATACACCCTTCCTGTCTTCAAGACTGTTCCTTCACCTCCAGGTAGAACATGTGATCAAACCACAGCCCCATATGTAGTAGAGCTGGGCGAAATTGACAAAAATCCATATCGCGATAAATTGCCTGAATTTATGCGAAAATGATAAATAGAACAAATTGTTTATAACATTAATGTACATTAATGATCCTTTATAGTTTGATGGTTGTAGCAATCAATTATCCCATTAACAATCACCCATATTAGCAAAATAATTTAATTTAAAACGTCATATTTCTCTAGTATAGGCTTGTCAGTGACATACACTACAGTGCAAAGGCCTTTCAGCAAGGCTCTTAATTTAACACAGCAGCAGAAACAGGCAACAGGTGATGAAACCATAAGGATACAACAGCCACCATGAAACCTTGTGAAATCATTGGTATCATGATGTATCACACTGAAGTGTGGAAGGGAATTGAGCAACACAGATTGTGTGGAATTGTTTGTCGAGACAAAACTGGCCACTACAGTTTAATAATTTCCCTGCAATTCTTATCAGTTTAATAATCTCCTCATCACTCAACACCAACACTTCCAACCACATACCTTGCCTCTTCTGCCGAAACCGCATAAACACTTGAGGCCTTGTGGTTTGGGGTTCTTTCCGAAACCGTTAACCAACTCCAGCACTGTAGTCGTTTTCTGTTACTCACAGATATCACCACCACTGCTGTTCTCAGCTGAGTCTACTGAGCCTCCAAGGCATCAGAATAATTTTGTTTTTCATTAGAAGTGATTCACAGCTGCATTTCTCACCCAGTTTGTTCACGGCAGACCTTCTTATCTTCTCTCTCCAGTCAAGATAAACAAGCGGGAAGACACCGCCATTGCGTAGGGGGGTTCTAGTTGTACTGACAGTGTACTGCAAACCTCACTGTGAATAACCCCAGCTAATAAAATGTTAGTTTCTCATAATCATAAAATAATTTAGAGAACTGAGGTTCAGCCCCTTGTCACATACACTTACAGTGTAATTAATGATCCGCAAACTGTCTTGAACACACATACACGCGTAAACAATTGTTAGTCAGTTATCGAGGGTGTTCGCTTCTTGTTTGTTTTCTTTTTCGACGGACACAGCAGGCAGAGAATTGGAAATGGCCTTTCTCAAGCCAATCATGCAATCTCAATGGAAGAAAGGGGAATCTGTGCTATGGTCCCTAATGAGTAACTGAGTAATATTACATCTGTTTGATTAGGAGCTTAATTGTGATTATAATTAACAAATATAACCTCATCTGGCCACAACGGCCTTCTAAGTGGCCAGTTAATTAAAGGGCTAATTTCCAACCAATGTTGACCGAGGTAAAAATCGCTCCGGAAACGCTCGGGTGGACTGGCATTATCCATTTCCTTGTTCCTCATTAATGGAACTGTGTCACACAATGTAGAATTGGAGATCAAGGCAGAAGACAGTGTAGCTACAGGAAGCTAGTATTGTCCTCACAGCACTGCGTATAGTATTTCCCCATAGAGGCCCTGCAACCTGGTTCACTCACAGACCAGGTTTCTCAGAGAATAGGCGTATCCAATAAGAATACTACAGCTTCTATTCTGTCGTGAAAGCATTTTTGTGGGTGCTTGGGCAAGATGCTTGAGCTGTATGGACGAAAGATTTTTGAAAATGAGTTACTGTCATGTATTATGGTGTAATGCAGTGTAATTACACAGTAATAACGTATGGTACAGATGGCAGACCCATTGAGAATATCAGCGAACAGAAGTTTAGCCTCGTTGTACATTGTTGTAGCAGAGCTGTACAGAGCTGCCACAGTATGTGCCTGTAAATATATCTAGGGCAGCACAGCGCTAAGGACCCAAAGAGAGAGACATGGTAAGAGGACAGGGGAGAGAGGGAAAGAGAGAGACACAGTAAGAGGACAGGGGAGAGAGGGAACGAGAGAGACACGGTAAGAGGGCAGGGGAGAGAGGGAAAGAGAGAGTCACAGTAAGAGGGCAGGGGAGAGAGGGAAAGAGAGAGACACAGTAAGAGGGCAGGGGAGAGAGGGAAAGAGAGAGACACAGTAAGAGGACAGGGGAGAGAGGGAAAGAGAGAGACACGGTAAGAGGGCAGGGGAGAGAGGGAAAGAGAGAGACACAGTAAGAGGACAGGGGAGAGAGGGAAAGAGAGAGAGACGGTAAGAGGGCAGGGGAGAGAGGGAAAGAGAGAGACACAGTAAGAGGGCAGGGGAGAGAGGGAAAGAGAGAGTCACAGTAAGAGGACAGGGGAGAGAGGGAAAGAGAGAGAGACGGTAAGAGGGCAGGGGAGAGAGGGAAAGAGAGAGACACAGTAAGAGGGCAGGGGAGAGAGGGAAAGAGAGAGACACAGTAAGAGGGCAGGGGAGAGAGGGAAAGAGAGAGACACGGTAAGAGGGCAGGGGAGAGAGGGAAAGAGAGAGACAGTAAGAGGACATGGGGAGAGAGGGAAAGAGAGAGACACAGTAAGAGGAAAAGGGAGAGAGGGAAAGAGAGAGACACCGTAAGAGGACAGGGGAGAGAGGGAAAGAGAGAGACACAGTAAGAGGAAAAGGGAGAGAGGGAAAGAGAGACACAGTAAGAGGACAGGGGAGAGAGGGAAAGAGAGAGACACAGTAAGAGGACAGGGGAGAGAGGGAAAGAGAGAGACACAGTAAGAGGGCAGGGGAGAGAGGGAAAGAGAGAGACACAGTAAGAGGAAAAGGGAGAGAGGGAAAGAGAGAGTCACAGTAAGAGGACAGGGGAGAGAGGGAAAGAGAGAGACACAGTAAGAGGGCAGGGGAGAGAGGGAAAGAGAGAGACAGTAAGAGGACATGGGAGAGAGGGAAAGAGAGAGACACGGTAAGAGGGCAGGGGAGAGAGGGAAAGAGAGAGACAGTAAGAGGACATGGGAGAGAGGGAAAGAGAGAGACACAGTAAGAGGAAAAGGGAGAGAGGGAAAGAGAGAGACACCGTAAGAGGACAGGGGAGAGAGGGAAAGAGAGAGACACAGTAAGAGGAAAAGGGAGAGAGGGAAAGAGAGAGACACAGTAAGAGGACAGGGGAGAGAGGGAAAGAGAGAGACACAGTAAGAGGACATGGGAGAGAGGGAAAGAGAGAGACACAGTAAGAGGACAGGGGAGAGAGGGAAAGAGAGAGACACAGTAAGAGGACATGGGAGAGAGGGAAAGAGAGAGACACAGTAAGAGGAAAAGGGAGAGAGGGAAAGAGAGAGTCACAGTAAGAGGGCAGGGGAGAGAGGGAAAGAGAGAGACACAGTAAGAGGAAAAGGGAGAGAGGGAAAGAGAGAGTCACAGTAAGAGGGCAGGGGAGAGAGGGAAAGAGAGAGACACAGTAAGAGGACAGGGGAGAGAGGGTCTCCACTTTGACCTGCGCTGTTCAGAGATGTGCCAGATTTACACACATCTTGTTTCTGGCCAATTAGACAGGAATAAAAGCTGGGGATGGGGCCGCAGGTTAAAACTAGGCCACTTTACACTCATTCTCTCTCTCGCCCTCTCCCTCTCTCTCTGGCATTTACAGGGGAAGGGAGGGGAAGATGAAGACAAAAAGAAAGCAGTCCCATTTGGCACCTAGTAGAGATGTCAACTCAGCCTGCGGCAAACAGGGCCTGGGAATTGTTCTTGCTCACACACACTCATGCATACACGTGGGCGCCTGTGTGAGAACTGACCGGTCAGAAAGCATGTGCAGTGTGGCATGACAGTTGAACTTTACGAGCGTGTGCACACACAGTATCACATGTACTGTATGACTCGGTCTCCATCTTTCCTCTCACACAGTAACCTGTCCTTGACAACACAGTGGGAGGGAAACGTCAATTTTCTCTCTCTCCCTTTTGCTCTGTCTCATTGCTTTGTCTCACTTCCTCCCCATCTCTCTCTCCCCCTTCTCTCACTCTCTCTTTCACTCTCTCTCCCTCTGGTTTCTATGCAGCTAATAATGTCAGCAATAGCAGTGACAGGGTGCTAATGACACAGAGGGTAGGGAGATGTGCTCATTAGTCCTTTCTGCATTAGTGTGCAACATGGACGAGTCTCTGCCTGAAGAGGGAAGACAGCTAAGCCATAGGCCTGGGAGAGACAGATATAAGAAAGAGAGGGAGAGAGAGAGAGAGAGAGAGAGAGAGAGAGAGAGAGAGAGAGAGAGAGAGAGAGAGAGAGAGAGAGAGAGAGAGAGAGAGAGAGAGAGAGAGAGAGAGAGAGAGAGAGAGAGAGAGAGAGAGAGAGAGAGAGAGAGAGAGAGAGAGAGAGAGAGAGAGATTACAATGTTGTTTTATGGGAATAAGAAATAGTATAATAAGTCAAATAGAAGTCGAAAGAACTAAAAACGCAAAAACAGAATTTACTCCAACTTCATCATCATTTAAAATCCAAAATCCTTGTATCCCTCTGTGCTCCTGCAGTCCCAAAAACAAGGCCAACACTGTGAGTGACCTGTAAGACCAGGTGGCTTTTACTGGAAAGTGACGCAACACACAGGCTATGGTAAACAAGTAGGGGTGCATGTGAAAAGTACAACAAACAAACTGACTCTTCTTACCGGACCAGGGGAGGCAGACCAAAATGTAGCATGTTCCACAGATAACTTTTTCTGTGTAATTTGGCGACACATCTGTAGAAAGTCAAATGGTCAAGTTAGCCACGTCAGCAAATCACTTTTTTCTACCACTAGCTGTATGTGACTTTTGGACCCCCTCACGCCTTTTCATTCCAATGTGAGCTAAACGACTCTCTCTTACACCTATGCGCACACACACACACACACACACCACAATACACACACTCAGACCTCACAAAGCTCTCCCTGAATTGAGAGAAAATAAGTTGCGTAATAAATAGGTCCTCCTTCACTGGTGTTTATGAAGTAGTGGGATACTCTCTCCCTTAAACAGTGAGGCACTGATGATAGCCTCAAAGTGCCTTTCCCTGGAAGAGAATCCAGGCAGAGTTAGTCTCGAAAACCTGACCCTAGGCAACAGCGACTAGGGTCTGGTTTCAATTGCAGACTTTTTTGGTAAAGATACAGGGGGGATTCAGAGGTGGGTCCTCTTCAAACAGACAACTCTCCCAACAAATCATAAGGCAGACATGCCAGAACGTCACGATTTGAAATCAAACTTTGCAGGCAAAACCTTTGCAGTGGTTTTAGGGAAGGTAGTTGATGCAAACTAGCCACATCCGGAAAAAAAAATAAAAAATCAATGATGTCCATCTTGCTAGCTACTATTTAGTATTTTACTCAAGCAGATAAAGTAGTGATATAGTCATTGACGTAGTTCCTCTATGCCAACAGAGTCCATCATTGAAACCAGACCCTAGTCGCTGTTGCCTAGGGTCAGGTTTTCGAGACTAAAGCAGAGTGAGTCCTCCATTCATTAAAGATGTGCTGTAACATAATATTTTACTTCCAGAGATGAAGCTTCCCTCCTGGCCCCCAACACACACACACACACACACACACACACACACACACACACACACACACACACACACACACACACACACACACACACTACAGAGACTTGCCCAGGAGCTAGTGCCCTCTGTACAAAGGAAGGGGAGAAAAACGTCCTTGAATGCAAAAAGGATGCAAGCTAACAGCTTCTCTCCACTGTTATCCTTCCTTTTCCCTCTCCTGCTCTATCGCTTCACTCGTTTTCTCCGGCTATTTCCTGTGGGGATGTGCAATACCTGACATTGTTCGACTTACATCTAATCAAACCACCATGACTGTACTCTGCTTCAGGCACAGGAAGTTGTCTTTGTCTGTGGATAGGCCTACAAAAACAGAGTAGGTATTGCTTCGACATGTCTGTAATATCACACTCAGCTGCTATCGACTTGCGCAATATTCCAATACCCAACGGGCTCAGCTGCAAACTCCTCCACATGCACGGGCCAGAGAAAATATATGGGCTCACATAACAAACACCAGCGTCTGACATTTGCACTTCTTCCACCGAGCCAGCGATGAAACACAACAGTTTCCCGCTCCTCCACCCCCACAGAGGCCCGCAGGGAGGGAGAAAAAAAGCATCCTTCATCACAGATCTAATTGGTTGGATTGGTGAGTTGTAATATCGTCGGGTGAGGTTGTGTCTCTCTCTGGCGGGAGGTAAGCTTGGCTTATATGGCTTATATACATAGTTTAAGCTTTGTCGAGTAAAGCTTAAACTATGTATTTAGATTGTAGTTAGGTATTGTAGGTAGTTATCGTGAGTTGTTGTTTGTAATTATTGTAGGTAAGTATTGTATTCGACTGAGCCCGGTGAAGCACGAAGCTAGCTAACCCACTACCTGGCAGAGCATATGAGCGGAGTGGAGCGGGAGCGAGCGTGGAGCGTGAGCGGACGGATTTTGAACAGAGCGCAGAGCGGCATTTTTAAAAGGACGGAGCGTCGCCTTATGTCCCGCTCCAATTTCGCTCGCTCACACCACGAGTCTGAAGCATGCTCAAGCCTGACCCAGAATCCATCTGTTTAATTAAATTTGTGTCGTCCATGAATTTGTATTTTATAGAGCGAGAGGAGCAGCAGCAGCAACAAGAGAAAAGGGTTGAGGAATTCAAAAGTGTATTCACTGCACGCAAAGGCCCAACCATAACAAGGGAGAGAAAAAGAGAGCTGGATGTAGCATTTTTTTGAAATTATTTTCATGGACTATGAACCGCTGAGTAAAGGAGAACGCGAAGGGATGCAACACTTCGCCAGCGCAGCTCAACCGGGCTACACCCCCAAGAAAAATTTACATCTGAGATGCCCCATTCACATGCTTCAGCTGGCGATCAAAAACGCCTTTAACGAGCACGACAACATTAATAGGCTGTTAGTGAAAGTCGGGCACCTGGTGAAAAGTGTACGCAAGAGCACAGAGGAAACCGACCAATTAGGTGTCCGCCCCACAAATGCCTGCGCCATTCGATGGAGCAGCCAGCTGCGGATGATTCAGTCGTTCATCCGGTTGTTCCAAAAAGACCCGTTATGGCAAAACAAACTCAAGTCTAATGTTGCTAACATCACCCTGAATCAAGTACGGCAGCTGACGCACCTTGTCAGTGTGCTGACACCACTAGCAGACCTCACAGACAAAATGCAGAAGGAGCTGGGGAACCTGGGGATGATCCTCCCTGCTGTCACAAAAATCAAATCCCTGCTCACCGATTACACTCACGCTGCACTTCCAATGGGCATCGCTGCTTTTGCAGAAACATTGGCAAACAACGTGTCAATTCGCTATGGAATATACTATACTGATTAACATCTCATTTTAGCGTCAGTGTTAGATCCCGTTTCAAGACAGAATGGATAATCCGAGATGAGTCTGTATGCAACAAATTCGGGGAGATAAAGTAAGGCTGTGGTTTAAGCTAAAAGTGAAATACATGCAGATTTTGTTCCTTTTTTGGAGTGAGTGGGGGTCGATTTGAGTGGAGCGCGATGCAAACTGCGTTGAGCGCTGAGCGATAATGAGCGGACTGGCCTGATGTGGCTTTGAGCGGGGGGAGCGGAGGGGTGAACAGCTCCGTGAGCGAGGAGCTGAGATTCTCACCGCTCCACTCCGCTCATATGCTCTGCTACCTGGACTAGCTAGCAGGTAGCTACTGGTAACTATTAGCAACTGTGGATAGTTGTTTCACGCCTGAGAGTACCTGTAATTACGCCAGCTAGCTGCCTACAATAATTACATACAATAATGCCTACCATTCAGCTGTTTTTCTAACCTCATTGTCTGAAGCGTTAACGTTAGGTAGTAAGTTGCTAATGTGCTCGAAATGTAGGTAACTTGTTGCTACCTGGATAGCTACTAAACAATAGCTGGAACGACCTAGCGAACAGACGCGAACTGGCTGAGTCAATTCAGTGGCTAGCTTTGCACTTGGCTAGCTAACAGTAGCTGCTAGGGGTAAGTTATAACATACATTTGTGTTTTGTTTTTACATACTGGTAGCCAGAGTCGTTCAAGGGAATTCGGGACATGGGTGACTAGTTAACGTTAGCTTGGCTATCTCTGTGTGTTCATGCCGTGGGAGGAGGGGTTTCTTTGTTGGCAGAAAGCAATGGCTAGCTAGTATGCTAACTATTCTAGCTAACTAACTGACTGAATAAGTTGACGACGGACTCGCTCAAGCTGTCGGGACTAACCCACAACGTTAGACACGGACACGAATGATCTGCTTGGCGTGTTGACACACTGGTGGTTTGTTGTGGCCGAGTATTGGTGCTAAACCGTGTTGTTGGAGTCCGGCATGCTAGTTGGCTGTGGCATCATATGACTAGGTGCCCTGGACGGTTTTCACAGAAGAATACTGTACCAAGTTAGCTAGCTGAATAAACTAAGTTAGTCTATTCCTAGAAAACATTGAACCGCTGTAGTTTACAACAATTATAGTTTCTGAGGTGGAAGTTGGGAGAGTTACATTTGGGTGTTTCAGTGAAACATAAGTGAGGGAGGCACCGCTCTCTCGCTTTCCCAGATGTTTAGTTCATTTCATTCCGATCTCCTTTGCATTATTGTAGCCATTTTCTGTAGCCTGTCAACTATGCCTCTGTCTATCCCTGTTCTCTCCTCTCCGCACAGGCTATACAAACGCCTTACACCGCGTGGCTGCTGCCTCTCTAACCTGGTGGTCCCTGCACGCACGACCCACGTGGAGTTCCAGGTCTCAGGCAGCCTCTGGAACTGCAGATCTGCGGCCAACAAGGCAGAGTTCATCTCAGCCTATGCTCACCCTCCAGTCCCTCGACTTCTTGGCGCTGACGGAAACATGGATTACCACTGAAAACACTGCTACTCCTACTGCTCTCTCCTCGTCTGACCATGTGTTCTCGCATACCCGAGAGCATCTGGTCAGCAGTGTGGTGGCACAGGAATCCTCATCTCTCCCAAGTGGACATTCTCTCTTTTTCCCCTGACCCATCTGTCTATCTCCTCATTTGAATTCCATGCTGTCACAGTCACTAGCCCATTCAAGCTTAACATCCTTGTCATTTATCGCCCTCCAGGTTCCCTTGGAGAGTTCATCAATGAGCTTGACAAGTTCCTTTCCTGAGGATGGCTCACCCCTCACAGTTCTGGGTGACTTCAACCTCCCTACGTCTACCTTTGACTCATTTCTCTCTGCCTCCTTCTTTCCATTCCTCTCCTCTTTTGACCTCACCCTCTCACTGTCCCCCCCTACTCACAAGGCAGGCAATACGCTTGACCTCATCTTTACTAGATGCTGTTCTTCTACTAATCTCACTGCAACTCCCCTCCATGTCTCCGACCACTACTTTGTATCCTTTTCTCTCTCCCTCTCCTCCAACACTACTCACTCTGCCCCTACTCAGATGGTAATGCGCCGTCGCAACCTTCGCTCTCTCTCTCCCGCTACTCTCCTCTTCCATCTTATCATCTCTTCCCTCTGCTCAATCCTTCTCCCTCCAATCTCCTGATTCTGCCTCCTCAACCCTCCTCTCCTCCCTTTCTGCATCCTTTGACTCTCTATGTCCCCTATCCTCCCGGCCGGCTCGGTCCTCCCCTCCTGCTCCGTGGCTTGACGACTCATTGCGAGCTCACAGAACAGGGCTACAGGCAGCCGAGCGGAAATGGAGGAAAACTAGACTCCCTGCGGACCTGGCATCTTTTCACTCCCTCCTCTCTACATTTTCTTCATCTGTTTCTGCTGCTAAAGCCACTTTCTACCACTCTAAATTCCAAGCATCTACCTCTAACCCTAGGAAGCTCTTTGCCACCTTCTCCTCCCTGCTGAATCCTCCTCCCCCCCTCCTCCCTCTCTGTGGATGACTTCGTCAACCATTTTGAAAAGAAGGTTGACGACATCCGATCCTCGTTTGTTAAGTCAAATGACACTGCTGGTCCTGCTCACACTGCCCTACCCTATGCTTTGACTTCTTTCTCCCCTCTCTCTCCAGATGAAATCTTGCGACTTGTGACGGCCGGCCGCCCAACAACCTGCCCGCTTGACCCTATCCCCTCCTCTCTTCTCCAGACCATCTCCGGTGACCTTCTCCCTTACCTCACCTCGCTCATCAACTCATCCATGACCGCTGGCTATGTCCCTTCCGTCTTCAAGAGAGCGAAAGTTGCACCCCTTCTCAAAAAACCAACACTCAATCCCTCTGATGTCAACAACTACAGACCAGTATCCCTTCTTTCTTTTCTCTCCAAAACTCTTGAGCGTGCCGGCTTTAGCCAACTCTCTTGCTATCTCTCTCAGAATGACCTTCTTGATCCAAACCAGTCAGGTTTCAAGACTGGTCATTCAACTGAGACTGCTCTTCTCTGTGTCACGGAGGCTCTCCGCACTGCTAAAGCTAACTCTCTCTCCTCTGCTCTTGTCCTTCTAGACCTATCTGCTGCCTTTGATACTGTGAACCATCAGATCCTCCTCTCCACCCTCTCCGAGTTGGGCATCTCCGGCGTGGCTCACTCTTGGATTGCGTCCTACCTGACCGGTCGCTCCTACCAAGTGGCGTGGCGAGAATCTGTCTCTGCACCACATGCTCTCACCAATGGTGTCCCCCAGGGCTCAGTTCTAGGCCCTCTCCTATTCTCGCTATACACCAAGTCACTTGGCTCTGTCATATCCTCACATGGCCTCTCCTATCATTGCTACACAGACGACACACAACTAATCTTCTCCTTTCCCCCTTCTGATAACCAGGTGGCGAATCGCATCTCTGCATGTCTGGCAGACATATCAGTGTGGATGACGGATCACCACCTCAAGCTGAACCTCGGCAAGACGGAGCTGCTCTTCCTCCCGGGGAAGGACTGCCCATTCCATGATCTCGCCATCACGGTTGACAACTCCGTTGTGTCCTCCTCCCAGAGTGCGAAGAGCCTTGGCGTGACCCTGGACAACACCCTGTTGTTCTCAGCTAACATCAAGGTGGTGACCCGATCCTGTAGGTTCATGCTCTACAACATTCGGAGAGTATGACCCTGCCTTACACAGGAAGCGGCACAGGTCCTAATCCAGGCACTTGTCATCTCCCGTCTGGATTACTGCAACTCGCTGTTGGCTGGGCTCCCTGCCTGTGCCATTAAACCCCTACAACTCATCCAGAATGCCGCAGCCCGTCTGGTGTTCAACCTTCCCAAGTTCTCTCACGTCACCCCGCTACTCCACACACTCCACTGGCTTCCAGTTGAAGCTCGCATCTGCTACAAGACCAAGGTGCTTGCCTACGGAGCTGTGAGGGGAACGGCACCTCCGTACCTTCAGGCTCTGATCAGTCCCTACACCCAAACGAGGGCATTGCGTTCATCCACCTCTGGCCTGCTGGCCCCCTACCTCTGCGGAAGCACAGTTCCCGCTCAGCCCAGTCAAAACTGTTCGCTGCTCTGGCACCCCAATGGTGGAACAAGCTCCCTCACGACGCCAGGACAGCGGAGTCACTCACCACCTTCCGGAGACACTTGAAACCCCACCTCTTTAAGGAATACATGGGATAGGATAAAGTAATCCTTCTACCCCCCCTTACCCCACCCCACCCAAAATAAAATAAAATAATAATAATAATAATAATATATTGTAAAGTTGTTATCCCACTGGCTATAAGGTGAATGCACCAATTTGTAAGTCGCTCTGGATAAGAGCGTCTGCTAAATGACGTAAATGTAAATGTAAATGTGCAACATTGCTTAGGCTATACCTATCCAATCAATTATAGACCTGTGCTTACCTCAAGGAAACATGAAAGGAAACCAAGAAGGAAATAAGGAAGGTAACAGCGAAGGATGCATTTCTAAAGTATTCCAACAGGGGCATGGCCCCACTCGGTAAACAGCAATTTCCCAGCCCAGGGTGACGTCCCCTCGGCGCACCCGGATGCATTTCTAAAGTATTCCAACAGGGGCCCCGCTCGATAAGCGGCCATTTCCCAGCCCAAGGTGAAGTCCCCTCGGTGCACCTGGCCCTTAGCTGGAGACAGGAACAGGAGGTTGAGGGAGGTCACCGCACACAACTGACTGGAGGACAGCAGCAGGACACAGAGCCTATTTTTAACTGGAGCTTCTAATTCAGCCAGTCACCCATTTCCTTTTCACAACTCATGGGGGTTTTCATAAGATAGACAGTCAACATATTTTCAGAAGTTGGCTGGTGGGTGTTTCTTTGGGGGGAAGAGAGGGGGTGGGAGACTAATAAACTCTACAGTGACGGAAGTGAAAAAACTAAACATTATGTTTTATGACGTAAACTTTGCTTGTGGTTTACCATGATGTTCCACTGGCTTCTCTTGTAGAGAAAAAACTGTTGTGGGAATATTTTAAGAATACCCTCAAAAGTACTTACTCTCAGAGTTTTCATTCAGAAAAGGAGAACTGATTTGGCCTTAAATGATCTGTCGTCTCAAACAAGTCTGACAAGCCAGATGAAGTTTATATGCTGGACTGGTGTTTGGATTTTCAGTTTGTTACGACAGTTGTGGCAACACTTCAGACAACAATTACCGAACATCTTATTCAAATGATAACCAACATGGTCAAAACACATACAAGCAGAGATATGCAACCACATGCACGGGCATGCGCACACGCACACACACACAGAGCCCTGGGGGACTGTAGCTTTATCGCAACATTAGGAGGCTCTCTCTGCCACAGAAAGCCTGCAATGTGTCTGTCCCTTCGCTGCAGTACTGTGAACAGCAAGCAGTGACGCTGATCCCCTTCACTGTGTTACAGTGTCCCCATACAAATATCTCTTACCGAGGCAAACCAAACACAAATTGTGTCTTCACATTGCAGTTGTACATTTTGCATTTGCACATTCACTGCCTTTATTTGCCTGTGCTGACACATCCAGCTCTGGAAAAAGAAATAGAGAACGAAGAGCAAATCTTCTGCTTTACAGAGGGAGACATTTTTAAAAAAGAGCTGCTTGATGTTTGGTGTGTGGTGTTGTGCAGACAGTAAGATACGACAGATAAAGAGGCCTGTGCGTGTGTGTGTGTGTGGTGTGTGGTGTGTGTGTGTGTGTTTGTGGGAGTGTTTGTGTGTGTGTGTGTGGTGTGTGTGTGGTGTGTGTGTGTGTGTTTGTGGGAGAGTGTGTGTGTGTGTGTGTGTGTGTATGTGTTTGTGTTTGTGGGAGAGTGTGTGTGTGTGTTTGTGGGAGAGAGTGTGTGTGTGTGTATGTGTGTGTGTGTGTGTCAGCTCCGCGATGGGGAGAAAAAGATTAGCATTCCTCAATTCATGTCAGACGCTCTGTTTGCTCTGACGATTGTGTTTGTTGTGATGTACCGCCGCAGCAGCCCCCTGCACCGTAACTACACTGTGCTTTTCTACACTGACTAATAACCTTGTCTAAAGGTAAAGTAAGGAACATTTAAAAGAGAAGAGAGATCAACTTCCTGTTGATTCAGCAATGACTAGAACAGACTTGGGGTAATCTGCCAATAGCCGCCTCCCTGATATCAGCTCTTCAAGGGCCAATGAGGCACCACCAAAACCATGCAAGAACCCAATGAGGCTGCACCAAAACCATGCAGGAACCCAATTAGTCAGCACCAAAACCATGCAGGAACCCAATTAGGCAGCACCAAAACCATGCAGGAACCCAATTAGGCAGCACCAAAACCATGCAGGAACCCAATTAGGCAGCACCAAAACCATGCAGGAACTCAATGAGACAGAAGATCAGATAGTTAGAAGAATAAAGAGGGAGGAGTTTTGAGGACATTTCCTCCTGATGAGGACTAGCAAAGGAGGGCTGTTCAAACACAAACATGCACGCAAGCACACACACACCTGAACAATTGGCTTTGTTTAGAGGCATCATGTCAGTTTTGGCCAGGAAAAAGCCCTCAAACATTTACCTGCCATTGTCTCCTGTGCCATCCTTTGCCACCCTCTCTTGGCAGTTGGCACACACGGAGGTGCCACTTACCGCCTTGGCAGTTTGTTGAGAAACTGAAGCCCATTTATATTTGTTAGGACATGAGCTCAGCGGGCACATTAGGCCATTGCTTTGGGCTGATCATAAGATCACAAGGCAACACTCTCGCTGCCTTCGCTAGTTATTTTCCCATCAAATATCAAGTGTTTGTAGCCCTGCTGTTGCAATGTCTGCCACAGCACAGTCAGACAGCAACTCAATATAGAACGTGAGGGTAATTTACTACTGCTCATTCTTCATCATCCTTCATAAATGCCCGACATAAAAAGGGTTTGGATGCATGTTGTTTTTGTGTTTGTTCTTAAATCGCTATGACTATGAACCCAGACAAACCACAGGCTTGTAATGTGGCCACCACAGGCATGACCTGCATCTGAAATGGCACCCTATTCCCTATATAGTGGACTACTTTTGACCATGGCCCATAGGTCTCTGGTCAAAAGTAGTGCACTATGTAGGGAATAGGGTGCCATTTGGGACACAGCCATGGGATTGGCATTGTGAATGTGAAGCACCAGGAATAGAGATGATGGTTCTGGAACTCTGACAAATGGCCTGAAACTGTGGAATCTCACGTAACAATGGGAAACAGCAAGAACAGATACCAGTCCAGGGTTCCCCAATAGGCGGCCCGCTGTGAGACATAAAAGACTGTAAAATCCCCTGAAAATCATCTCAAAGTGATTTTAATTTAGGAAATCTGTTCCTAAGTATTCCCACGCATAAATAGAAAGGCATATGTGATCGTATCCCAGTGTAATCAAGGTTTTAAATGATCTGTTTGGGATTCTTGCAGTCAATTTGCAGTGTACAAATTATTGATAACTATGTTCCAGCCCAACGACCATCCGCTCAAGGAAAAATCGGCCCACGGCTGAATGTAATTGGGGACCCATGCACTAACCTATAGATAGCCAGCCACTAGAGCCAGCCAGCTAGTTGTTAACCTCTATGCTTTTCTAAAGCAATGTGTTTTTTTGGGGGGAAGTGCTTCATTCAGTGCTTCATTCAAGGCAGTGCAACTGAAACATACACTAGACTGGAGTGGACACAAATGTTTGGGAGGTACAGTGGAAATAACTTTCTTCCAGGTTAGTAGGTATATACTCAATGACCTCCAGACAGAAACCTTGCTTAGATCAGCAAAATATAAATGTAAAATGTCACATTGACATTCACTTTCAAAGAGTGTTATCAAAGCTGTAGAAATAAGTCAGGACATTCCGCTGATTCAATACTTGGACAAATGTTACTGACCATGGTGTGGGACTGTTGGTTATCACGTAACAACATGACCTCCAGATAGAAGGGAGGCATGTGAGGACAGTGAGAAGGTGACAACAGAGTAAGTGGAAATGACAACATGCCACATCCCTGTCACATGCAATGTCCCAAAGCCATCCACGCACGCTGGACACTGCCTGTTTGTCCCAACACTATCCCCTGCCTCCTCTGCTCTCTCCCCTGCCCTGAGTGGATGAGGATGTGTGATACAGTACAGACATACGCTCTCACTCTCAGGCATTACTGAACTTCACAGAGCTGAACAACAGCAGGCTGCTGCCATAACCCTGGAGGTAGTCCTGTAGCAGTCTGCCCATAGCAAGTGATGCAAACATAATAATAGTTGGTGTGTAGACAGTGCTGTGTGTGTGTGTGTCCATAAAATCACCTTCATTATCCTCAATGCCTCATATCTATAAGCATTGTGTTATGCACTAACAATGATGCATATCATTTTGCATAGTCACTAACAATCTGTGTGACTGTAAGATGTCTAGCCTAAAACCTTATCAGAGATCACAGAGTGCATGTTTGGACCATCTTTTCCATATTATCGCCACTGGCCACATCAAAACCTCAATTTTCGTCGGCAGCTTGATGTGTAATTACGCACATGTTGATTACTTGTATATTACATTGCAGTGGCATATCCTATTGAGACAATTTGGCTACAATGCTTTGACAGCTTAGGACATGGATCCCCGAGCTGTTGTGTAAATAACTGTATTACACTGTGACTGCTTGTCATCTTACCTCCTTGACTTTCTCCCGACGCTGAAGGGTCTGAGGGTCGCTCGGCTTGCCATGTTCGATCCCCAAGGGCGGCTTTAGCAGACATTTTTTAAACTTGTTGTAATCGAAAGAAGTATCCGTGTTGGCACCCTGGTTAGAAGACGAGGTCACTTTCTCATCCTTAGAAACCGAATCCGTTTTAGACCTCGACAGCATCATGTCCTCCAACGCTTCCCCGCCAGCGACTTTCTTATCCGTTTTAGCCTCATTGGTGACAGAGGGCTTGCGGCTCAAGGCTTTGAGTTTTGTGCTTGTCTCCCCTTTGGCCGAGGTGATGCCCCGGAGATGTTCTGGGTCCTTCGCTCCCTTCTTAAGATGCTCCCTTACATCATTCTCAGACTCTACCGTTACTGGCTGGCTCTCCGTCTTTGAGAGAAAAATACGTTTCAAACGGACAGAGTCAGGTAAGAAGAATAAGGCCCCGAAACACAGAGTTACCAAGCCCGAGAGAAAAAGTAGAAACACGAATTTCTGGGATAGGCGAAGACCCATGCCCGATGCCGACACACCGGGCAACTTTCGGAAAACCATTGAAAAATGTGTTCTTTATGATTGCCTAAACTTATTCAGGAGTAGGCTCTAGGCTACAATGGTTAGACAACACTCCACTCTCACACCCTCTCTGCTGGAAAGCTTTTCTATGTGTCTTGTTGCATGTGTAAAAGTTGATATGAGGGGCTGAAAAACACACCCCTGTGACAAACTGATTGCCAGAACTCTCCTTATCGTGCAATCGATTGAACCTGCATAGGCAAAGGTTACCTTTAGCAATCACGTTTGGCAATGAGATCAATAATGTGTACCTTACATTAGCATGTACAGGTTATGACAGTCATAGCACATGCATTTTATGTTTTTCCTCTTTTTCAATATCTCACATTCACAAAGAAAAAGACAGGTTTATAATTAATGCCACTGTGTTTGCGTAATCCGCACTAAATCTATGGATGTAAAATAACGGAATATGCGGAATATACTCTATAATGACACAGAAGTTTCGTTACTTTACGTAGCCTATTGATCATAAAATGCACCCATCACAAAACCAAAGTAAAGTTGATCTTATCTTCATTATTCCAAGGTGTGCCAATCATCAAAAATACATCAACAGATGGTAAAAGAATGCATAGAGCGTCTTTATCAGCAAGTCCGTTCATAGCGGTCCCCGTTGCAGGTCACAGAATGATCTGTAAAAGCGAAGAATCACAAGCACAAGCATCTGGGTTTGTTTCCTGTAAGGTAGGCGGATGCTGCTTCTGTATGAAAACGTATATTTATTAATGCCGCCACCGTCCGTTAGAAATCTGCACGCTCTTCAGCCTCTCATCATATCTCAATACGCAGCACACAACCCACACAGCGAAGGTGAACGAAGACCGTGTCCCATACACGCACGAATTTGTTTTAGCTTCCAAAAATCCGTAGAATGGAGGCTAAGATACAACCATCTAAGAGATATAGTGTAGCTTGCAGTTCAATCCCGTCAAAACACCGTGTCTTCCACCCGCCGTCTACGGTTTGTCTTCTCGTGCGCACCCTTGCTGTACCGTGTTCGCCCGCTTGCTCGCCACCAGCGCAGAGGGGGAGAAAGAATAAATAAAATATAGGCTAGAGTGAAACGAATACTGTTGTTAAACCGAGTGGGTTGATCGGGCTCTCTTGATGGATACCCACCGCGGCTTGTCAAAACATGTTAAAGGTATACGAACCCACAGTCAAAGGGTGACTCGCAGCAGGGGGTTTATCGGGCTCTCTGAGCGGTCAGTTATGAACCAATGGGGTTGTGGGTCCTATTCCCAAAAGTGCAGTATTGAATAATCTAATTTTAGCCTACCGATTGGGTGAGCATATATATCGAAAATATTACAAATATAAAGCTATTTTTAGCCATTTAGTTGTTGTTTTTTTGTGCCTTTTTTAAATGTATTTAGGGACATAATAATCCCTGGCAGCTGTCATCACTCCATACATTAACAACTCAAAGTAGCCAAAATAGTATTTATGATGAATAAACTACCAAAATGATGTTTATGTCTATAGACATTATAAGACAACATCTAATATGGAAGGTAATAAAATGGATCAGATTAAACATTGGATGTGTAATGAAGAATTGTAGGCTTCCATTGCCTAGAACAGTATGCTGATCACATGCCAAAAGTTCGGAAAGTTCTACCTCTGCATATAAGAAGAGAGGGGAGAGCCGATGATAAATTGCAGACATGCTGTTGTCCAGAGACAAAATAAGATAAATGGTCCCAATTAACATGGTGGTAGCCATTAACTAAAGCTATGCACAGCAGTATCAAACCAACTGGTAGATGGGGAGGGTGTGGTGGGCACCATCAGAGAGTCTACAGGACACCTATAATGCATGAGGAACAAAAATACCAATTTCTCTCTCTCTCTCTCTCTCTCTCTCTCTCTCTCTCTCTCTCTCTCTCTCTCTCTCTCTCTCTCTCTCTCTCTCTCTCTCTCTCTCTCTCTCTCTCTCTCTCTCTCTCTCTCTCTCTCTCTCTCTCTCTCTCTCTCTCTCTCTCTCTCTCTCTCTCTCTCTCTCTCTCTCTCTCTCGCTTCTTAGTTTGGGGAATCTTGGGTACATCTGCTCAAAGTGACATTGGGCTCAGAATAATGTTAAAATGTGTGTTGAGCAGTTGTTTATGTAATTCTCACGCTCAATTTGACCCCGGAGTCTGACTGTCAACACATATCCCGCTGTAGATGTAATTCAATCAGACTAGCTGCTTGTAATTTGCAGCGAGGCAAGCAAAAGAGGAGAATTAACTGTTAAATGACCCCATGTATTTCTTTGCAACATGGTCTCAGAGCATTTCTTCTTATTCTGTACGTAAATCCGACACACTCCATTTAGTATGATATGTTACGTTTCGTATGGTATTAATTTGTGGATCTCATCATCGATTTCATATGATATGTTACGAATTACAATTCGTATGATATGTTACGAATTGCAATTCGTACAATATTTTACAAATTGCAATTCGTAAGATATGTTACGAATTTTCAAAATGTACAATATGTTACAACATTTTGCAAAAAACGTATGATATATTACAAATTCCAATTAGTTGTTGCTAACGTTAGCTAGGTGGCAAACGCTAACAGTAGCTAGCTCTAGGGGTTAAGGTTAGGAGTTAGTTTAAAGGGTTAAGGTTAGGGTTAGGGGAAGGGTTAGAGTTAGGGGAAGGGTTAGCTAAAAGGGTTAAGGTTAGGGGAATGGTTAGCTAACATACTAAGTAGTTGCAAAGTAGCTTAAAAATAGTAAGTAGTTGCAAAGTTGCTAATTAGCCAAAATGCTAAAGTTGTTCATGATGAGATTCGAACACACAACCTTTGGGTTGCCAGACATTAACATTATATACCTACCCATCCACCCACTCCACTTTTGTTTTTGCCTTACGTTATCTTCTGTCTTATGTAACAATACCAAACGTAACATATCATACTAATTTGAGTTTACTATGTTACATCTAGTCTATGAGACCAGTCTGCTCTTTGGCATGCATTTCCTTAGACACCATGAGGGTTTTGTCAGTCTTGTAAGTAACACAGAGAAACAGTTTTAGAAATGCCATCTTTGTAACAGCACAATCTGTGCTGAAATGCCGGAATACAATGGATATAGATAGACTATGCAGAACATATGGATAATGGGTCACTTACAAGAATACTAATTGCCTTATCTTCTATCATTAAAGAAAAACAACCATTCTTCTCTTCTTAAACCACCAACTAAATGCAGTCATCAAATCAATGGGTAACACTTTACTTGACACCCAGCGTCATAACACGTTATGACACAGTCATAACCATGTCATAATCCAGGCTCTGTCGTAGACGGCCGCGACCGGGAGAGCCATGGGGTGGCGCACAATTGGCCCAGCGTCGTTCAGGGTAGGGGAGGGAATGGCCGGCAGGGATGTAGCTCAGTTGGTAGAGCATGGCGTTTGCAACGCCAGGGTTGTGGGTTCAATTCCCACGGGGGGCCAGTATGAAAAATAAATAAATAATGTATGCACTAACTAACTGTAAGTCGCTCTGGATAAGAGCGTCTGCTAAATGACTAAAATGTAAAATGTAAATAATATGTCATAACAGCTGACATAACTTGTCATAACCTGTTATAACATGGTAATAACACTGTCTTGACACATATATTTGGACATATATTGCGTTATTATATGGCTGGTTATGACACCGACATAAGAGTGTAAAACCCCACAAAACCTACCACGGTAATTATTTTGTGGCTGGTTATGACACCTACGTAAGAGCGTAAAAACCCACAAACCTACCACACAGGGTAAAACATTGCATTCCACCATACCCTACATATCAACAGTATGTTTGTTTTATACAGTACAGGTCAAAAGTTTGGAAAAACCTACTCATTCAAGGGCTTTTCCTTATTTTTAGTATTTTCTACATTGTAGAATAATAGTGAAGACATCAAAACTATGAAATAACACATATGGAATAATGTAGTAACCAAAAAAGTGTTAAACAAATCAAAATGTATTTTATATTTGAGATTCTTCAAAGTTGCCACCCTTTGCCTTGATGACAGTTTTGCACACTCTTGGCATTCTCTCAACCAGCTTCATGAGGTAGTCACCTGGAATGCGTTTCAATTAACAGGTGTGCCTTGTTAAAAGTTAATTTGCGTTTGAGCCAATCAGTTGTGACAAGGTAGGGGTGGAATACAGAAGATAGCCCTATTTGGTAAAAGACCAAGTCCATATTATGGCAAGAACAGCCAGTCCATCATTTCTTTAAGACATGAAGGTCAGTCAATCCGGAAAATTTCGAGAACTTTGAAGTTTCTTCAAGTGCAGTCGCAAAAACCATCAAGTGCTATGATGAAACTAGCTCTCATGAGGACCGCCTCAAGAAAGGAAGACCCAGAGTTACCTCTGCTGCAGAGGATAAGTTCATTAGAGTTATCAGCTTCAGAAATTGCAGCCCAAATAATTGCTTCACAGAGTTCAAGTAACAGACACATCCCAACATCAACTGTTCAGAGGAGACTGCGTGAATCAGGCCTTCATGGTCAAATTGCTGCAAAGAAACCACTACTAAAGGACACCAATAAGAAGAAGAGACTTGCTTGGGCCAAGAAACACGAGCAATGGACATTAGACCGGTGGAAATCTGTCCTTTGGTCTGATGATTTGAGATTTTTGGTTCCAACCGCCATGTCTTTGTGAGATGCAGAGTAGGTGAACGGATGATCTCCGCATGTGTTGTTCCCACCGTGAAGCATGGAGGAGGAGGTGTGATGGTGTGGGGGTGTTTGCTGGTGACACTGTCTGTGATTTATTTAGAATTCAAGGCACACTTAACCAGCATGGCTACCACAGCATTCTGCAGCGATACGCCATCCCATCTGGTTTGCGCTTAGTGGGACTATTGTTTTTCAACAGGATAATGACCAAAAACACACCTCCAGGCTGTGTAAGGGCTATTTGACCAAGAAGGAGAGTGATGGAGTGCTGCATCAGATGACCTCCACAATCACCCGACCTCAACCCAATTGAGATAGTTTGGGATGAGTTGGACCGCAGTGAGGAAAAAGCAGCCAACAAGTGCTCAGCATATGTGGGAACTCCTTCAAGACTGTGGTCCTCTGTAGCTCAGCTGGTAGAGCACGGCGCTTGTAACGCCAGGGTAGTGGGTTCGATCCCTGGGACCACCCATACACACACAAAAAAAAGAATGTATGCACGCATGACTGTAAGTCGCTTTGGATAAAAGCGTCTGCTAAATGGCATATTAAAGACTTGGAAAATAATTAAAGGTGAAGCTGGTTGAAAGAATGCCAAGAGTGTGCAAAGCTGTCATCAAGGCAAAGGGTGGCTACTTTGAACAGTCTCAAATATATTTTGATTTGTTTATCACTTTATTGGTTACTACATGATTCCATATGTGTTATTTCATAGTTTTGATGTCTTCACTTTTATTCTACAATGTAGAAAATAGTAAAATAAAGAAAAACCCTTGAATGAGTAGGTGTGTCCAAACTTTTGACTGGTACTGTATATATATATTTTTTGATTGACCATATGAAATTATCATTGTAATTGCGCACACATTGATGTCAGACATGCACCTACCCCAATGCTCTGTTGCTGATGACTGGGATGAATGCAGGAGCAGATTTCAGGAGCAGCACAAGACTCTTTCTTACTTTTTTGACTGATGACTGATATAAGGGCATGTACTGTACGTGACAGGCCTATCTGGCTTAAATGATTATGATGGTCATAATGCTTCTTGACAGTTTCATAAAGTGTACTTTCTTAGTCCAAGTAAAGTGACACAGGATGGTCACAATGCTTCTTGACAGTATCATAAAGTGTATTTTCTTAGTCCAAGTAAAGTGACACAGGATGGTCATAATCAATGTTCTCTCAATTTATTTTCGGCACTGAGCAGATTTCAGGTCTGCTGAGCGCAAACTTGAACATTGTGAAAATTCTGTGCAACTTCCGGCACACATTTACTCTTATGTAGGTGTCATAACCGGCCCAAAAATAACACAATATATGTCACAACAGATGTAAATATATGGGTCATGACAGTGTTATGACCATATTATGACAGGTTATGACAAGTTATGTCAGCTGCTATGACATAGTCTGACATGGTTATTACCATATCATAACATGTTATGACACTGGGTGTCAAGTAAATTGTTACCAATCACTGTGTTTCAATGGTACAAGTTGCAGTTGAGTTGGCATGAAGATCTGTAGGTCAGTGACAGGCTAGTTTATCATGAGGATAAACGAGATACATAATACACTCCCAGCTCTCTCAATGAAAGAGGTCAACTCAACACTCGTACACTTTTCATTGCAAGCAGATGTATTATTCAGTGTGTCCTTGAATGTACATTTCTTTGTGCTTTGCTTTCTCTCATTGTTGAAACAGTACAGTTCTGAGTGGATGGGTTCACAGCATGGATATCATGTCATACATAGTGAATGTTGGTGATCCACAAACCAGCCTTGACACATATATAGAAAACAGTGTTATTGGCTCAATAAGGAACACACTGGATCACTGGTGTGTGGAGAATACATACTGGACATACATTACATTCCTCACTTTGGAAGGGAATCATATTGTCCTCTATAATCATTACCCACTGGTCACACAATGGTTGAATCAACGTTGTTTCCATGTCATTTCAATGAAATTACGATGAACCAACATGGAATAGACGTTGAATTGACGTCTGTGCCCAGTGGGTAAACAATTATATAAACTTCATCATGAAAGACACCTCTCTATGATATAGAAGAGTTGAGTCTGCTGCTTGTTAACCTTCATTTTCCTGTTCATCTACATGTAGATCTATGATTTGGCATGCGGACATCACGATACAATTGAGGCTTATGTAATGATCAGTCAATACGTCTATCCTCCCATTCATTTGGGCTCAGTTTGATCACAGAGTCGGGCTGTTCTGTGATCCATAAACTCTTCTGTTTGACTAGAAGACATACGCCTTGTCTCGTATTCAAACATGTATCCTTCCTTACCAATGATGCAATGTTTTATTCATTGTTCAAGCAAGGCACAAATGAAAAAGTCAATTTCTGTGTCCTGTTCATTCCAATATATCAAACAGTGTTGTTGTGGAGACGTATTGGCCTGTGCCATTGTTGTCTGGATTAATAATATCACAGTTGCTGCTATTTATTTTTTTAAGCACCCAGGCAACATGAACCCTGACACTGGAACTAATGGATATAGCGCACATCTGATGTTTGCAGCTCAACTACGCCCATCAATCCTGTGGGGAGTAAAGAGGCCAATTTGACTTGTTTCACAGGGGACAGACAGTTGGAGATAGCAGTGCTGACTGCACGGTCTCAACGTGTGAGAGAAGCCAGCAAGGGCTGCATGTCAGGACAACTATAGAGGGTGAACTAAAGGAGATGGTTGGTATAGGATAAACTGACCTCCTAATGCAGATGTTGTGAGAGAGTCTGAAAGTCCTTAATATCTCCAACATTGTGCGACTCATAACATGACTGTGGCTGCACAGACATCTTAACGGTTATGTGTCTAGATCTTCCAAGGCCAGGTCTTAAGTTAGGAGTTTGTAGGCCTACTGCACAGTATATGCTGATCATTCATGACCATGTGCAAGTCCCAACACACTGATATAAAAAGAATCTGTTAGGCAGGATTTTCCTAAGTGGACAACGAATAGCAAATAGATGTTAGTCTGCAGGCCTTTTCATCCATGTTGATACATGCTGGACTATTAGAGAACTGAGAAGCTGGGAACCCAGCTGAAGTCCAGTGCCTGTTTAACTTGCTCAAATTCATTTCAAAACATTAGTTTGAGGGGAACATTAAAACAATGGCTTACTATTTTTATTACCTAAACAACCATTAGCCAGCCAAACATTACAGCAGGTATATGGACAATGGAATTTAGAAATGCACAAATGCAATCGCAAACCACAAATGCTATTGCCAACAGACCATTAAGCCGATAGAATGAAACTTATTCCTTCTTAACTGCAGCGATTAAATGTCCTTACCTGCTAGCCAGTCAGATCTTAATCAAACAAACCAGTGGAATACAATAGATCCGAAGCCAGCGCCACTGCATTTTTTCATTGTTCCCCTCTAATCAGGGACTGATTTAGACCTGTGACACCAGGTGTGTGCAATTAATTATCAGGTAGAACAGAAAACCAGCAGGCTCCGGACCTCGTAGGGTAAGAGTTGAATACCCCTGCAATAGAATATATTTTTAAAAGGCTGCTCTGTGATACTAGGATAGGGCACAGCACCATCTTCTGGCTGCTCTTGCCTATGTCTTTAGGAAATGTGGTCTTTTGCTCCATGGCATTGAGCCTGTTTGGATGAATACTACAGTGCTATGAAAAAGTATTTGCCCCCTTTCTAATTTTCTCTGCTTTTGCATATTTGTTATACTGAATGTTATCAGATCTTCAACCAAAGCCTAATATTAGATAAAGGGAACATAAGTGAACAAATAACACAACAATTACATATTTATTTCATTTATTTCATAAACAAAGTTATGCAACACCCAACACTAGGCCATTCCAAAACTTCCAATTTGTTGCTTTTTAGCAATTTTCATGTAGACTTGATTGTGTGTTTTGGATCATTGTCTTGCTGCATGACCCAGCTCCGCTTCAGCTCACAGACGGATGGTCTGACATTCTGCTGTAGAATTCTCTGATACAGAGCAGAATTCATGGTTCCTTCTATTAAGGCAAGTCGTCCAGGTCCTGAGGCAGCAAAGCATCCCCAAACCATCACACCACCACCACCATGCTTGACCTTTGGTATGATGTTCTTACTGTGGAATGCAGTGTTTGGTTTTCGCCAGGCATAATGGGACCCATCTCGTCCAAAAAGTTGACTCAAGTTTGCCAAAAAGCACCTGGATGATCATCAAGACTCATGGAAGAACGTTCTATGGACAGATGATTCAAAAGTATAACTTTTTGGACGACATGGTTCCAGTAATGGACCTGGACGACTTGCCTTAATAGAAGGAACCATGAATTCTGCTCTGTATCAGAGAATTCTACAGGAGAATGTCAGACCATCCGTCTGTGAGCTGAAGCTGAAGCTGAAGCGCAGCTGGGTCATGCAGCAAGACAATGATCCAAAACACACAATCAAGTCTACATGAAAATTGCTAAAAAGCAACAAATTGGAAGTTTTGGAATGGCCTAGTCAAAGTCCAGACCTAATCCCAATTGAGATGTTGTGGCAGGACTTGAAACGAGCAGTTCATGCTTGAAAACCCACACGTCACTGAATTAAAGCAGTTCTGCATGGAAGAGTGGGCCAAAATTCCTCCACAGCGACGTGAGAAACTGATCAAAAACTACAGGAAGCATTTGGTTGGAGTCATTGCAGCTAAAGGTGGCACAACCAGTTATTGAGTGTAAGGGGGCAATTGGGTGTTGCATAACTTTGTTTATGAAATAAATATGTAATTGTTGTGTTATTTGTTCACTTATGTTCCCTTTATCTAATATTAGGTTTTGGTTGAAGATCTGATAACATTCAGTATCACAAATATGCAAAAGTAGAGAAAATTAGAAAGGGGGCAAATACTTTTTCATAGCACTGTATGTCATTGGACATCACTGTATTGACCTGGCTTCCTCTAGACTCACTGACCTTGCAACCTCACTGCACATCAATGTGTATCATTCAGAGAACGTGCTTGCTCTGCCCCCGACTGCCCTACAAAAAGTGTATTTGTTTTTATGTCCAAAAGTACTATAAAACTTAACTGGTTCCAAAGTAGCACCCACAGGGGTACTCCAGGAACGACAAATAATACCCTCAAAATTATTTTTCCTCCATCTCCTTCAGCTATATTTGGAAATAATGGGAAATAAAAATGACTTCAACAGTCTAAGGTATTATTCCACATGAAGGACACCTACTCCTAACATTAAAAGGCGATCAAGAGAAAATAAACAGGAGTATTCATGCAAATAGTGCACATTTATCTTGTCCCACCATATTAGAGAGCATTGTGGGTCCTCACCGCAAGCCATTTGACAAGCAAATGAGTCACGGCGACTTAACTGCGGCATAATATGAATAAACAGATTGATGGAGCCTAAATGTGTCGCTGCTTTCGGTCTAGGCCCCTTACGCATATTTGGGTAATTCTGCAAACTTTGTGACTTTGCCTCCCTTTGATATTTTAAGTAGAAATTGTGTACTAATATTGAATTTTAAAAGCCTGTTATATTAAATGAAGTGCCCTTTAATATAGACCACAAGGAGAATTCAATACATCCAGCAGTTTGACATGTCCCTCCGTGCATCATCTATGAATTCTATTAAG
Organism: Coregonus clupeaformis; assembly: GCF_020615455.1. Taxonomy (NCBI): domain Eukaryota; kingdom Metazoa; phylum Chordata; class Actinopteri; order Salmoniformes; family Salmonidae; genus Coregonus; species Coregonus clupeaformis. Next base: position 36,273 of record NW_025535111.1, read on the forward strand.
ATTTTAATCCACTTATCCCCAAAATGTCTCCAAGTTTCACCATAATTGTAAAGCCCTAGTTATTTTGTTGCTTTCACAGTCATTTCTGAAGACTATTAATAATTTGTGATTAGTGATTTATTTACATCTGGCCCTCATTTTAAAGTCAACCTTGTTATGTGAACTGAACTCTCGTTTTAATATGGTGAAACTATTGCTTTTAAAATATTTGTTTCAAAAGAAACATTGAACATCTAATAGTCAAATCATAGTGTAAAAGCATGTGAGCTGGTTATACTCTTTTTGGCCATTTTCTGGTGGATAACTGAGTGGGACGAGCATAACACGTCAAACCTTTCACCCATAGATAGAAAGGCTAGAAATGTTTTAACAATTTCAACTTTTTGGCTTGCATTCAATTGCCCCTCCCTGTTGCACACAACATCTTTTATTTTTATTTATTTTTTATGCCATTTAGCAGACGCTTTTATCCAAAGCGACTTACAGTCGTGCGTGCATACATTTTTGTGTATGGGTGGTCCCGGGGATCGAACACACTACCTTGGCGTTACAAGCGCCGTGCTCTACCAGCTGAGCTACAGAGGACCACGTCCCTCTGTCACATTCCCTCTGGCTGATTTAAGATGAAATCTCCAACCCTGTTACAGTCAACTCTGTTGCTTTATTTGGCACTTACTATAGCCGTTTTTTACTTAACCTCTTGAGATGGTAAAACTATTTTTTTATAAAGTTGAACATGAGCTCTTTATCACAGAATGTTAAAATGTGAAATAAAATTATAATATATATATATTTTACCTTGTTACACTTCTCAAAAAGGCACCGAATTGCTGGAACGACCCATTTCACACTCCCGATGTGAATTGGCTGTGCTATGCCAGGATGCCAGTAACATTTTGGCAGGGCAGCCAACTCAATCTGGGTTTAATTCTGAGTGTCAAAAACAAATATAGGGCACATCAAATTAGAGTAAGTTAAGCATGCACTGTTTGTTCCAAAAGTAGTAACTTTATTGGACTTTTCCAAACTCAAAAATAAAAGTTCCTCAAAGGTTACTATGAGTGACCACTATCACATCATATATCACCCCTCTCTCTCTCTTTTACCCCTCCCTCTGCACGGTTAAAAACAACCCAACTTGGGTTATAGCCACAATCTGTATTGTGTAATTCCGTAAGAAATACACTCCTTGACATGGCATCCCAGAAACACAATCCTTTAATAAATGTATTGTCCCTCCTTCTTGAAGCAAGTGCAGGCAACGCCATAGGGTTGAACATTCTCCATCATGCTATAGGTAGCCCCAGATAGTTCCTCCCAGCATGTCGTGCTGCCATCTGTCCAGAGCTGTGTAGCGGCAGGCCTGTCTGTGTGGCAGGCATGTCTGATAGGCTGAAGAGGACCAGCAGCCAGTTAATGGCTGGCCCTTATTTTCATCTGCTCCAGGGGTAGTGGTTTACACACTAGGGCTCATTGTATTTCCTACTGGTCAACTCTTTTAACCCTTTACAGAGGAGAGGCTAGTTGTGACCCAGGGGTCGGTGTGTCCATGTTATATTTGCTGTATTTGATGCTTCAGGAAGAGTTATCTTCAGCTGGTTTGATGTGGAGTAGCTAATGTCCCTCAGAGCCTTTCAATAGAAGATCCGACGAGTCCGTGCGAGTTCTCGTTAATGGAAGGAAAACAAAAGAATGTCTCTAATGATTTTCTTTGCTCATCATGTAGTATTTGGTAAGATCAAAAGCAAATGATATTGCATTTTTCCCTGGAGACTTCAATAGACTCCTATGTTGCTATAACTTGTAACTAGTCACTAAAATGCTTCACTGTCAATTGTTTGTTTTTCATCCTGGCAGTTGTCGTGCTTTGATCCTCGAAGAGCCAGATTGGCAGCTTTGACTTCTGACTTCGGGGGATGGAATTTCCAAGTTGCATCATGATCGATCCCTGATTTGTTTTAACCACTGGTAATTACTGTGCTGTGATACTGACCAACTTTTCCCCCACGAACAGCCAATTAGATACAAAGAGCATCCAATGGTTCACTGGGCGGAGCCTGTTTATTTAGATCTTATTTACCCCAGTGAGAATCCGCCCATCTATTTCCATCCAAAGGTTGCCTCGGGGGTGGCGTGCTGGGGCTGCTGTAGCTGCCCTCGACTGGTGCCGTCTGTCTTCTGTGCGTTGGTGATGAGTGAAGGGTTGTTACTCCTGTGATCCTTGAACTCTCATGGTTTCTACTGATAATCACTAACTTCTTAAGGACCAGAACTGGTAAAGCATGTGTCTGTTGCCTACTCTCTTTGTCATGGTGCTTCGAGACGGATATGAAAAACTACCCCAGAACAACGACCGACTGACATGAGTCTCAGTCCACTTTTCCATTAGCGGATTATCCAGCTCTTCTTTTTCAATGGAATCCATTTCTATTTCAATTAAGAATGTTGAGCTTTCCAAAGGGATGGTGAACCTTCTGGCAATAAATCTATTTAGCAGGGGCAGTTGGGGGATTCTGAATCCCATTGTTTAGCTGTGTGGTTTGTGTGTGATAATTGCATGCTTGTAAATGTAATCCACAGCAAATCAATAATCCACCATTGACATTGGTGTCCACCCCAGTCCAATATAATTAGGGTTATTGTTGAAACCAGAGGGATATACTATAAAGCAGGATCAATGAGTTAGTCAGCTAAATTTGATAAACAACCAGAAAAACGGTTGATTTTCTGGTTAATTACAAAAGTTAAACATAGATATTTGTTTTTGGTTGATGAATCAATAGACCATGCCCATTTCAAGCATATGGTTCTGAAAACTAAAAAGTTATTTCAGAATATTCAGGCAAATTAGCTGGCTAACTCCATGATGCTGCTTTGTTGTAGGCGTCAGTTTAGTGCCCGGTTTCTTTGCTTCCGGTCTTCATTTTGGATGCACAACCGACCAAGGACAGATGCAAGGCGATCATTTTGGCTGAGTGATGGTTATCAACCAGGGGCTAACAGTCCCACCCACAGGTTTCTCTCAGCCTTTTCTAATGTGAAGTCCTCATGCGTTGGAATAAGATAACTGAGGAAATAATCCTCTCATAATGGATGGAGAAGAGGCATTTTACCCACCCACCCCTTTAGTAGACCTCTAGAGCCCGTTTGGTTTGCTCAATTCCAAAACACTCTCTTGATAGGAACATTAAAGCAATGGCTTTTTAATGGCTAAAACAACAATTAGCCATACTTTACAGCAGGCATATGGACCATGGAAATTAGCATAGAATGCAATAAACAGACCATTAAGCCGATGGAATTTGAACACTGTAACCCTTATTCCCTATCAACTGCAGTGATTAAATGTCTGCGTTTGCTAGGTAGTTATAAAAACAAAATAACTATCAATGGGATACAATCTAAAATGGAAAGCCTGCTCTATGATACTAGGATAGGGCTCACCCATCAGCAAAACCCATGTCCATTTTTGGTTGCACAGCACCATCTTCTGGCTGTTCCTGCCTATGTCTCTCAGGCAGGACAGATAAACCCTGCCCTTAAAACTATTTTCCCTGGCTCTTGTGCTGAATGTAAAAATTATCAAATATATGACTTAAAATGTCACATGTATTATTCCACCTACTCCCAACATTAAAAGGTTATCAAGAGAAAATAACCAGGGTGTTTTCATGGTAATAGAGCAAATGTATGTTGTCCCACCATATTACAGCGATCATTGTGGGTCCTCACGCAAGCCGTTTGGCAAGCAAACGAGTCACAGCGACATAACTGCGGTATAATTAGAGAATAGGACAAATCGACAGAGCAAAATGTGTTGCTTGTCTTGCATATTTAGCAGTCTCGATGCATGCGAATTCGCTGCTGCGCCAGAGAATGTAGGCGAAGTTACATCTTGGCAGGGCAGTCAATTCATTCTATGTGGGTCAAAAACAAATATATAGAGCACATCAAATTAGAGTAGGCCAAGCATCCACAGTGCTGTATTGTGTTCCAAATGTTAGAAATTATTCCCCAAAAACGTCAAAACCCTAGAGAGAAAATGCATCAAAGTGCAATGTTTACTTTGTCTAAAGTTATTGTACAGGGTTGCTGTAATATGTTGTTATATCACTCCCCCATCTGCAAATATTAAGAATTACATGTTAATAATGTACTGGGAAAGCATACAGAAGTATATAGCTGTACTATACTTTGGCCGGGATTCAATGCAAGGCGCGTCATGGCCCTGCGGACTATAACAACTTTACGCTTCGAACACACCGACTGTGTTTTTGCGGTTTGACACACCAGAAGTACATTAATTTTCAATGGAACGCTGCGTTTGCCTTGCAGCATTGTGTTGCAGAGGCAGTTGTAGTACGTTCTGTGTGGTGCATTCGTTGGATTTATCGAACGTATGCATCAAACTGTATGCGTTAACGGGTTGACAGAAATGGTAGCAGAAGGTGAATGTTGAACTTTTGTTGCACACATATCTAGATGATGCATCATTATGCAAAATAGTATGCAGTATCATCTAGTCGGTGTGTTCGAAGAGTTAGTCCACAATTTACGCTTGAGAGGACATGGGCAGTGTTTACCATAAATGTGAACTCCGCAAACGTTATGGAAATGTCTTTAAAAGGCCATTGTCGGCTGTATAGTGCGCCACACGATAACACCTCTTGCATTGAATCCAGGCCTTGTTCTTTATAGCGGACCTTTGAAGCAAATTGGGACTGCTTTTACTGGAGAATCAATAGTAATCGTGTCACAGAAACATTAATTTTATAAATTACAACTTTAATTTGGTATATTGTTTCATTTCAACATTACTGCATTAGTTAGTTTTTTCGAAATACAAGGATGGAATGCTTAAGCTAGGCTAACCAACAATACAGTGCACAGTTGTCAATAGTGTCATTTTTCATACAGTTTGATGTTTGTACAGTAACATTATATAATTTTATATTAACTTATATATTTGAATTTACTTGTATAGAAAATAAAATGGTTTTATTATTGCAAAGTATACATTTGCAAATCACTGGAGATCAATTTGCCGACATATTAAAACAGAAAAAAAGAGAAATACATACAAATACAACAGATGAGTGGCTGGTGGGCGATACAATAGCCATGCTGTGGACGCATCTGTAGTGGAATAAGGGAATTCATGAAGAAAAGCATTCATCCTAGTCTGATTTAAGTCAAAGTTAGACTGCATCCCTGCTTCTCTGTCTTGCATGTGGCATTGACAGATCCAAATTCGCACCTGACCTTACCTTAAACCATTATGCCACACATACATCCCCTGTGTCACACTAGCCATGCAAAGCCAGTGTGACCAAAATACACGTGCTTATTGCTCTTGCTTTAACGTGAGTGTTTTTAGTTAAAGGTATCGCTTAAAGGTATTGTTTAAAGTGCTTTATCAATATGGTGTGGCAAATTGTTACAGTCTCAGAGGTAGGGAAAGGAAGTCTAGAGGGTGGGGTGAGAGGTGAAGAGGAAAATCGTGTCCAGGAGAAAAAAGAAAACATGAAAGCTCTTTTAAAGTACAGACAGTAATGGGTCAGGCCATAATAAACATTACCTTCTGACAGATTGTCAACCATCATACAGTCCTATCAAAGTTGTTTTTATACCCATGATCTACTGCTCCAACCAATCCAAGTAAGCAGAACAATAATTTTGTAACGACACTAGTTTGGATGAATGAAGTGTTTGGTCTCTAATGGCAGTCTGTTTCGTTTCCAGTAAGGTAACCAACCATAAGATGGAGTAACTATAAAAGCACATGTACCCATGTAGAGCACATGTACCCATGTAGAGCACATGAAGCAATATAAAGCAAATTACACAAATAAAGCATATGAACCCAAATAAAGCACAAGGACCCAATGTAAAGTGTATGAACCCAAATAAAGCATGTGCACCAAATATAAAGTACTTGAAGCAATATAAAGCAAATGAACCCATGTGAACCAAATGAAAAAAATCATATGTAGCAATAATTATAAACACAAATAAACCCAAAGTAAAGCTCGCATAAACCAGACAGAACCAAAAGTGTGGCCAAACTTAATTCTGTATAACAAACACCCCTGCTCCTTACGATTCCATAAACACACTTCCAAATGAGGCCAGAGAATTTACACAGACATAGCTTCAACAATCCATTACGGTGAAAAATTATTCAGCGTGGAAACTTTTGATTGAGAAAGGAAACAAACATTAATTTGCATTTGACCAATGAAGAAAATGAGTAATGCAAGCCACTTAAAATGTTCACCTTTTGCTGAGTTGAGCAGGACATTTCCTTCCCTACATGAAATATTGAACAAAGGCTGCTGCAACGTGACAGACATAGCATTGTCATACACAAATTAATATTAATGTCCCTAGACAGATTGTACGGCTTGAGATTTAGATGTCTAAGGAACGATAACACAACGATGCCGAGAGTGTTATAAACACACTGCATGATTTTTCATACATACCAACCAGGGGTTGCTTCGACACGAAAACATCTGTTGGGATGGACAAATCACAGTATGGTTGCTGAGAAACACCCTGAATTTGATTTTAAGATAGCCTACAAGTACTAGGCAACTACACTGAACAAAAATATAAAACGCAAGATGTAAAGTGTTGGTCCCATTTTTTATGAGCTGAAATAAAAGATCCCAGAAATTTTCCATACGCAAAAAAAGCTTATTTCTCTCAAATTTTGAGCACAAATGTGTTTACATCCCTGTTAGTGAGCATTTCTCCTTTGCCAAGATAATAAATAATACAATATGCCATTTAGCAGACGCTTTTATCCAAAGCGACTTACAGTCATCCACCTGACAGGTGTGGCATATCAAGAAGCTTTATTTATTATTATATTATTATTATTATAATATTATAAGAAGCTGATTAAACAGCATAATCATTACACATGTTCCCTTGTGCTGGGGACAATAAAAGGCCACTAAAATGTGCAGTTTTGTCACACAACACAATGCCACAAGTTTTGAGGGTGTGTGCAATTGGCATGCTGACTGCAGGAATGTCCACCAGAGCTATTGCCAGACAATTTAATGTTCATTTCTCTACCATAAGCCGCCTCCAACGTCATTTTAGAGAATTTGGCAGTACGTCCTCACAACAGCAAGCCATGTGTATGGCGTCGTGTGGGCGAACGGTTTGCTGATGTCAACGTTGTGAACAGAGCACCCCATGGTGGCGGTGGGGTTATGATATGGTCAAGCATTAGCTACGGATAAAGAACACAATTGCATTTTATCGTAGACAATTTGAATGCACAAAAATACCGTGACAAGATCCTGAGGCACATTGTGAGGCCCATTTTTTAAAAAGCTATCTCTGACCAACAGATGTATATCTGTATTTCCAGTCATGTGAAATCCATAGAGTAGGGCCTAATGAATTATTTCAATTGACTGATTTCCTCATATGAACTGTAACTCAGTAAAATCTTTGAAATTGTTGCATGTCGCGTTTATATTTTTGTTCAGTATACATTCAAAGATCGGTCGTCTGAACACTAACGATAACAGTTGTTCCTCCTTTCCAGCAGCAAATCATTGATGGTCTTAAAGTGCTGGCCAAATAAAAGAGCGATGGGAAAGCTTCGAAGTAAACTGCTCTTCCGTTAGCGCTACAGTACAAGGCTCATATAAAAAGAGGGGCTTAGAAACAGTTTCAGGGCTAGTTTCCAAGTTAAAGTTGACTTTCTATGGCTGCCCTTACATAACCTGTTTCTGAAACCTTGTAAATGTCATGTTTATACTATAATACATTTCTGTGTCCTTTATATAACAATACAATGGAGAGAAAATCAGCCAGGGAAGTATCAAATGTCAATCTTTCCGTAAAGCTTCATTTTAAACCCCTATCTGACCAATAAGACCTTGTCCTCGTCTACTCTCACATCTGAAGCAGCCTGTCCTTTACAACAAGCTCTGACATTTCAACACCTAATTCAATTTGGTTTAGTGAAGGAGGTGAGATGCTTTATCTATTTCACCTTCCTGGACTCAACCTACAACTACCCTCCACTGCAATGCCCATGTGAGGGAATGGGGACATGACAAGGGGTGACCTGCTGGAAAGGAGAACATTTCTCTCACACACAGTGTAGTACTGTGTGTGTGCCGCGTGGCCATGGTTTCTAAGTACCACGCCATTACATCGTCACCCCGTTCTCATGTTCCCGTCTCTACTGTAACCTCAGTAACCACGTGCTGACAGGGTGCTGAGAAAACAGGAGATGAGAGTAAACAAACACACTACGCACTTCTTCCTCACCCTCTCTCCTCCCCTAAATTGTAACGAGACCCCTCTCTCTCCTCCCTCCTCTCCTAAGCTGTAATGAGACCCTCTCTCTCGCTCTCTCTGGGCGTAAAGTGATAGCACATAGAGGTCAGAGAGGGACAAAGGTCATTCTAACACCAAGGTGACAACTAGGCCACGGTCTTGGACATCTTAGGCTTCTCTAGTTGAGACAGTTACAGACTCCAGCTAAAGCTGTCATTCATGCAACAAATCTAAGATGGTTATACAGTAGGTGGGTTGAGGAGTTGCTATGCTATTGAATCAATGTTAGGTGCAATGTAGTTTGCACCTAAAAGTGGTTGAATGTCCCGTTGAGATGTTCAGATCGATGAGCAACTGTAATCACATTGACAATATAGCTAACAGCCTTTTCAAATCAAATCAAAACCTAAATCAATTATTCCTATTGATCCTAAGGCTTTGTGGAGAAAAGAAAAGCAATGTACTGTATACATAATACCTATACAACCATATACTGTACATATCAAGGTTTTCATAGTCTTATACAAACCCTAGACTAGGCTTACGCTGTTGTGCTAGCAGAATAGGTGTTGGCTCTTGCTTTCGGACGTGAATTAGCTTACAACTAGCTAGCATACTGCCCATGATGGTTATGGACCTCAATGTTAGCAGAGGAGCGATGACCTCTTCGTTTGCATTGACAACATTACAGCATGGCTTTTGCTTTAAAGGGCATCGTTCAATTAAATGGTTATAATTAATAAATCGCTATACACATTTTACACCAATGTACTGCATTGAATTACTAGATTTGCCCATGTCGTCATGCCTGTATCTCCAGGTCATCATTATAAATAACATGCAAACCTCACCGGCCATGTGGTGCTTGCCCGTGTGACCAAGCGTCTGCGTTGCCAAGCGCTAAAATAGAACTTGGTTCTATTAGTCGCATTGCAAGTCCCCTCCTTATTGGATATCAGGAAGATACAACCCAAGCGGATGTTTGAAAGATAAAACGAGGCGAGATTAATTACAGATAACGAACTAAAAACGAACTAATTTTCCCTTTTTATCTGTGGATTAATCGTTGGCGTAGGGAAACACACGATTTGTATGACTTCGGGTCAAAATTCTACAAAGAACCAGGTAATAAGAGGACCATATGCATGTCAGGTAAAATAACGACCCAATGTTCATCTCCTAGGACAAACTAGCTAGCTAAATGTCCATGAATGTTTCATGTGTGTTTCAACCTGCCCCCAAATAAATATAGTTGGTTTTGATATTTGAACCTGCTTGTCATGATCGTGTCTGGTGTGGATGGACAATATCATACGGCCGGTGGTCAGCGTGTAAGAATTTGTTTTTTAATTGACTCACCTGGATAAATAAAGGTTAAATTAATTATATATTCTTGGCCATTGAGGTGGTTAGACGATAAAGAGCCCCACACCTCATATCCTATACAGTGATGCCTAAAACCCCAAATGCCTATGGAACACTAGATTTTCAAAAGGGGAGTGCTAAAAACCAATGGGGAATGTTAAACTGGCGACAAGGTCTTTTAAAAATGTCAAAACACTTGATGTGAATAAGGTGCAAGAGAGTAAAGAACAATAGATCAGGCCCATAAGATGAATTGTAAGATGCGACTACCGACAAGAGAATATGGGGGGAAAAAACACCACAAAATGGTTCTGAAATGGCCCATACTAGAGCGTTTTCTTAAAGGGAACTTGTAACAAACATATCCTCCTGAGACCCAGCAATTCATTTTTTTGTCAACTCTCTTTGAGGCCATACATGCCACTGTGTTAAGTCCTGTTGTACCTGAGAGGACATTCTGGGCTTTTCAATGATATCACATGTGTGGTGGTGTGACCTGGATAACTTTCTCTTCCTGGATTTTCAAAATGGCTGCCAACACAATTAGCACATGTGGAAATGGTAAGTGTGTGTAATTGTGTAATTATAATTTTTGTGAGTTTGATATTCAAATTGCTTCTAGTAAGTAAATATCTTAGAAACTGTTTGAGTTTTCAGAGTAGTGTAATCATTTTTTCACATTAAATAAGAGCTTGTTTATAAATGTCCTCTGTAGTGGACATCAGGATGCGCCTACTATGTTTTTTTACCTACTGTACCCATTTGGTGTAATGTTAATTTTCCATATTCACTATCAACCGTTTCCTTGTGTCCACTACAGTGCACATACAATAAACTTTTTTTTTTTTTTCTTCAAATGTGTCTTTGTAAATTATTTTAATCCAAAACACTTAAGTGAAGTACAAAAAAAAATAACATTCTAAAACCTTTTTTTGCTGGGTCTCAGGAGGATAACAGTATTTTATGACATTTTAGGGTTTGGCTTATATAGGGGAGTTTAGTCCGTTCAAGATCAACAAATCTCTTTGTGTTGGTTGCATCACAAACCTCCCCATATGTAAATGATGAGCATATACTGTACAGTATAAACATCTCAGCGATGCTGCCAATTTTGTATGTTTGATTAAAATAGAGAGACGATGCTTGAAGCGGTGATGCCAGGTTTGCGTCTCAACATTTTCAAGTCTGCGCTTGACACATTCCTTAGCCTTAGGGCGAGGTGGTAAAGAAAGCGGTTCATCGAGTTTAGCACAGTGAAAACATTACATCCAGCGTGAAGTACATCGATTGTACAGCACCGAGTACACCAACTAGAATGACAAACGATGACAAAAGACAACCACATAAACAACAATCTCATATTAACCCTGAAATTAAAATCAAGCAGTTAAGAGGTTAATTGTGTGATAAAATGCACCTAGTGAAAAGAGGTTTACTCTAAGTGTCTGACTCAAAAATAAGGCTAACTTTTCTTGAAAGTAGAAGAACGATTGTAAACGTTATGAAAACAAATGTGGAACATTGTCTGTGACTAAAACAGTCCAACCCTTTGGTAACGCATAATTATGTTCCCTCGTCTCTCAGGCTAATTCCCCCAAAACCCAAGATCACCCAAGAAGGCGACTGCCTTCCTATCACTTAAAAAAAGAAAAAAAGAGCAATGACGACTATTGAAGAAAAGATGGCTATTTAGTCTCATTTTCTCTTTTGGTTCATAAAACAAGTTGTCCTAAGTCCTTTCTTAACAGTTTTGGCTTTATCGGTTCCTCAACCAATGGGATAGCGAACTCAAATGAGGTGGTGGTGGAGTGAGAGGAGGTGGACCTTTCCCCAGTAGTGCCCCGCTCAGGGGGAGGAGCTGCTGCAACCAGGCCCCTCCCTATTACTCACAATGGGAGGAGCTAGTTGTTGTTTTTTAGGGAAGAAATGGTTCATCCTCCTCATCCTCATTACTAGGGCCCGGGTCACTCAGACACCTCATCAGCCCTGGGTTCTTGTTGCCCCCCTCTTCCTCTCCCTTCTCCCCTTTCCCCGCCGAGGACGGCTTCATCATCAGGCCCTGGTCCTCATCCCGGTCGGCCCCCTCCCTCTGACCCAGGCCCTGGCCCGTGGCACCCCGCTTGGAGAACTCGTCCAGCATGTTGACAGAGTCCGGGGACTTGGGGGAGGCTAGATCCACCTGGATGGTGGGGATGCCGTCTGAAGACGCCTTGATGTTGTAGAAGGCGTTGGGGTCTGCGTGGGACAGGCAAGGAAAGGGTTAACGTACGGTACATTACTCCAAACAGGGGAGGCCAACCAAAGGGCACGTTGAGTAGGCAAACGTTGTGTAACGTTGGAGATAGAAATGTCATGAATAGAGCTTACTTGATTCCTATTCTACACGTCAAGTGTATGTTTGTTCCATATAATATCTTTATTTCTGAACGTTCCACAACGTCATGGCCGGCTGAACGTAGCCCTGGTAGTGGTGATGAGCCACAATGTGTGCAGGGATTTTGTTCCAGCCCTTGTTTAGTAGAAGCATGTGTGCTAGTGCAGAGATGGCCTAGAACAACAGCTCACACATTGTGCCTCTCCACAACTAGGGTTGGCCAACCCTGACTAGAACAAATACTTAAACTGTTACCGAACAAAAACCAGATATACAATACAAATTTTTAAAAAATCACAAAGCACCCACATTACACATTTTTAAATACACAATCATGAACAGACACTTACACCACAACTGTGGTGCTGCATCATTCCGTAACCTGATCCTGTCAATCACATTAACAATTTATGCTAGGATCATGCATATTGCATTTACAACTGGAAGCAAGCAACAGTTAAAATATGACATGCATATACAGTAAGTTTGTAGCCGAGGCCATTGGTCGCCACAGCCCATCACTTGTCTACACTCACTAGAACTGTACTACATACCTGGAATTACTTTGGCCCCTCCCTTTTCAGCTTTGAAATCACTGCCTAAAATAGAACCAAGTGCAATACCGCTTTACATGCCAACTTACACATGCAAACATATTTCCAGTAGAAATGTAATAAAAGTGGAGTAGCCTACTGTATAACAGAGTGACATAATAGTGCATTCTGTAGATAGCATCATTGGCAGCCATTAAACTTCATAAACGTTAACAATCTTGCCAAACTAAGTATACTAAATATGAAGCAAATGGGTTCCTTCCGACTCAAAACTCCATCAAAAGTGATAAAGTGCAAAGGTGCATGGTGTCCAAAAGGTCTGCAATGGAACAAGTCTGTTTCCATCATCTTTCCTATTGCTTCATAAGCAACCTTACAATAAGTGTTGATTCACACTACTAAGCCAAGCTAGCCTGGTTACACATCTCCATAGTTACTGGAACCATGCTGGAAAGGACAATTGTAAAATAAATATCAGCGCCAGCACAGTGCGGTAAGGTAGGGGTTGGCACGGTAGTGTAAAATGGGAGCTTCAGAGTGTGACGTGGGTGTAGGATGGACTCACCTGAGGCCAGTCTGGCTCTGCACATGGTGGGGGAGTCAGGAGGGGCGGCAGGGACCGTGAGATAGTTACTCATCTCTGTCATCTGTTCACAGGCACACACACACACAAGCAACCCTTTCAATATACAAGAGCTGTGGGTTCAATTCCCGCATCAGACACACATAGTGAATACTGTATATGGATTGTCGTCGACTGCCAGTCACTTTAGTTGAAAGCATATAGCCATACAGCCATATTATTTACGATACAATAGGATACTTTATTGTCCATTTTAATGGAAATACTTTTAGTGAGGTCAGCAATACATTCAAACACTAGATAAGCCTACACCAAATCAATACAACACAATATGGCTGCCAATATCATAAAGGCCAACCAAGACACTTCTTGAAGACACCGCTGTTTAAAGTGCTATTAAAAAGTTTGACAGGTCAGTAAATTGTGTTTACTGGTCTGTTGGGATCAGCATTTTCCTCCACTTTTAAAAAGTTATATTAAATCAAAATGTTAATTTCCAAAATAAACAATGCTGCTAGTATCTGCAGATCTCTCAGGTCTACAGTGTCCTTTTTAATCAAACAGTTCTATTTAATCAAGATGTTAGTTCCATTTTCATTACATAATTAGAGACTGATTAAATGCAAGTTGGCCGTCGGGCCACAAGGCTGCATAAATAAATCAGGAACTGATTGTGTCAGGCAAATTATTTGAGTGGAGGGGGGAGAGACAATTTATGGAAAACTTTAAATGACTAAATCCATCATAGTTAGACTAAATTAATGCAATGGTTTTAAAGAAAGTTTACTACTGTGAGCAGTGAGATAACTTTGTGTCTGGTTGTCTGTTGAAGTTCTCTCTATGTCTGGGGGAGTCTTAGCATGGCTTCCAAAAATTATTTTGCTAAATTTCATTGTTTCACCCAGAAGAACCGATGTTTTGACCAGATCCAAAGAGCAGCGTTTGGCAACGTGGGCTTCTATCCTAAATCCCCTCTTTCAGAGAATAGGCTGTTTGGACCGGTTATTTTTGTGAGGATTCCACGTACCCGTCTATTTGTGTGTCATTTGGCCATGAGGGGATAAATAAAGTTCTATTGAATTGAATTAGTGGCGTTCCAGACTAAGTGAGCACAACAATGGAGAGCGCAGCGTTCAATCTGGTTTAACCAGGCTAGGTGATTCTGGTAGTCTTACCTTCTTCTCTAGCTCGATCATCCTCTGCTTCTTCAGGATGAAGTCGTTCCATCCATCCTCGAAAGGATCAGCCACCAGAGTGTGTCTGTTGTATGAGCGCAGCTGGAGGGAGAGAGAACACACACTCAGCTCACACTATGGGACAGCAATGTTATAGAGCTAGGATCACACAATAATAATAATAATAATACACTTTTCAGGCACCAGAGTGCATCTGTTGTAGGAGCGCAGAGACAAAACACATTCATTCAACTCACCACGAGACAGGGAGGTCTAGGCTAGGACCACACAGCAACAATGCACACTTGTATCCATAATGATACAGGCTCATGACTACTTTAGTACTATAATCTTAAGAGATTTGACGTTTGACAATACTAATGAAGAAATTACAAACTGCGAAGCAATGTGATGAACGTAAAATAGATGAAAGCATGACTAAGTCGCTGTGGATAAAAAGCATATATTATATTATTATATTATGTACAATTGTAATCTCTTTACAAACAGAGTGAGCATCTGAATTCCTACATTACTAGCTGAGAGCAAGCCCCTAATCGCTAAAAACGGATCTGAGATCAGCTTTGCAGTTGCCCTCCTAATGTTACCCCTCAGATAAGCTGAGGGTAAATCTGATCCTGGATCAGTGCTCACCCTCTGGCGGGTCTTCTGCAGGTTACTCCTGAGGATCTTCCTGATCTCCTCCTCACGGCCCTTGGTGAACTGAGGCAGGGCCCGCTCTGCTACAGGAGGAGGCAGCTTCTTGGGCTGGATGTTCCTGGGAGAGAGGACAGAGAAAAACAAGATACATGTTCAAATCAAATCAAATTTTATTGGTCACATACAAATATTTAGCAGATGTTATTTCGGATGTAGCGAAATGCTTGTGTTCCTAGCTCCAACAGTGCAAGAGTATCTAACAATTCTATCTAACAATTCAAGGAGCTAGAAGCAGAGCTGCCATGTCTGTCGGCGCCATTATTTTTTTGACTGTGGTTCTATGGTTGTTTTTGGCCATTACCAAGCTCTAACTCACTTAGCAATTACTTCCTGTAACACCCGCGAGAAAGATTCAGGCACATTCTCCCATACCAGTTATTTACAGGAAGTAATTGCTAGTTCAGCCTCTTGACTTTCAAACCTCTCTGGCGCTCGCACGCACAGGCTTGTGCAGATATAGGCTAACACAACAATGTGGAAATGGCTATTAAGTGTAGAGCTGGTTGTGGTGAGCTAAAAGGAGGTGGAGGAGGGAAGAGGGTGGAGCACTCACTGCATGGAGACCTGCGAGGGCATGGCGGAGGGCAGCTTGACGCCCCCGCCGCTCTCCACCAGCTCGATGGCCTGCTTGAACTCCATCTTGTGGTAGAAGGCGATGAGCTGCGGCTCCTTGTAGCGCTCGCCCGCTATCAGGCACTTCTTTATGTACTTCTTGTTGAAGCGGTTCAGCCTGCAGGGTGGGGAAGAGAGAGAAAACAGAGAGAAAAGAGAGAGAGGAGAGAGAAAGAAGAAAACAAGTCAACCTTCCCATCACACAGCCATTACCAGCCTCATTAAAACATTAGAAAAAGGTTAAGAACACTTTCCAAATTGATGAAAAGCTCTTGAATAGGCGTAGAGCACACACACTACATTGGAGACAGTGTGGTCACTGGCAGGAACACACACTGTGAAAACCGACCACTATAGGATGAGCCCAGAGTTTATCATAACGCTCTAAATCCAGAAATCAATACAGTTACAAACATTGTTTTATCCCGCTGCTCTAAAGTCTGTATGGAACTGGATCTGAAGGTGAAATATGACAACTGTCGGGTGATAAATCGGCTTACAGAGCTGTCTGAACAAATCTTATACATGGTTATCTTCAGAGGATAACTGCCACATATAACGCCCAAGGCTGTTCAAACGCAATACTGTTGTGGGTAAATACTGCATAGGGAAAGAAAACTTACAAAATGATTCAGGTTCACTTGGTTATGAATGGCAATGCTTTATGATTACCATTACATTATTGGATTCAATAAGATTTCATTGTAGGAAAAACATCTGTTCTGAAAGATAATCAACTTAAGGCGCTAGCTGTTACTAACAATGCCTGAGGGATCACAGCTTCACCACCACGTTTGAGTTAACCGTGTTAACAAAGATGCTAAGGCTAAAAGTTCTAACTTGGAACACAATTCAAACAGAAGGAAATAGACAAACAACTATAGACAACACAGGACAACTAACAAACAGATTACTGGACTGGGTACTAGAAAGTTGTTGCCTTAATGATCGTAAAACTTGAATAAGAGGTATTCAAATGTTTTTATACAGTGAACAAAAATATACAGCACTTGTCATCATGACCATTTTAGCCCCGCCTCTGCTACGTACTTGTCTTTCCAGTGGTGATGGCCGTAGTGTCCACAGATGTCCTCGATGCCAGTCAGCAGATGGTCCAGGAACTAGGGGGAGAAAACAATGTTTAAATATTGTATCTACGCTAACCAACAAGAGGAACAGATATTTGAAATGCTTTTACAATGGGAAGTAAAAGTGTAACCAAGCCTAATCTGTTCCTCCTTTTTTTGTTTCTATTACAGGTAAAATAGTCCAGTAAAGTATATTTTCACGTCATACAGGCCACCATTTTGTCATTTTTGGATGATCCCTTAAGTAGCCTTTTCTCCACGGAGATTCTCCCAGAATCTGGCCAATAGAGAGAGCATTAGGCCTAGATGATGTCCATCACATTCACAGATTGAAGCAGAGAAATAGGCACTGACAGATTACGTTCAGTCGGTGGTCAATTTTGTTCCTGTACTTTGATTATGGCAACTGCTGTGACAGTTCTGCACAGGGACAGTTTGCAGAGTTGCTATGGGAACAAGCAGTTTGGTCGTGCCACTGAATTTATTGCATAGCAATATTTTCAGGCAGTGAAGGGATTTTTTTTTTTACAGTAGTTTCTGCATCAGTTCTATCTCTGGTAGAAAAAAACTTTACATTTGTCACAATAAATGGTACTTTATAATGAAAGCCTCAAGCAAGGTGACACACAGTATGTCAAAGTCAGCCCCAGGTGCCAATTAGTCAAGAGCTTCAAATATCCATTCATCAAACAACCTACTGACCAATTTGTGAGACCACAAACACAATGGTCTCGACATTAAAACCCTGAGGGACTCTAAAATCCAAAAACCCACTAGGCTCTTAAACACCCTTATCCACTCCTGGTGCACTCCAGGAGTCCTACTACAGCTCTGTTTACTTGAATCACTGCCATTTACAGTGGAGAAGAAACGATAAAGCTGGTGACTGGGCCCTCTAGCCTAGAGCGCCGGTGACTCATCGCTCCTCTGTGCACCAGAGAGCCAACAGAGCCCCGCAGAGAGACATTGTGTGTAAAGTACGTGTCACGCCACTATTCTGTGGCTATTATTAGCAACAGGAGCTACTGAGAGACGGTGTGCCATTCTGCTCAGTGGTCACTCAAGGGCAGAGAGAGAGAATGATCAGTAGCACCAGAGGAAGCCAGGCCTAAGCAGGTGGATATTACTCGCCAATCTGGCAACCCGGATCGATGTGTCAGTGGAGGCAGTGGAGAATGAGAGGACGGTCCATTGGGAGCCATGGAGAAATGTAGGAAGCTTAATTAGTCTGTGTTAAGAGGAAGCAGGGGAATACAGCTTTCCATTGGCTTTCCATTATTAAACCCCCAGCAAGGCAATGTCAGCAAGACAAAATTCATTAGCAGAAGATCATTCTATTAAAATGGCCAGTAGGGGGGAAGCGCAGAGCAATGTTTGGCACTCAACATGTAATGACAGTACTGTACATCTGGACAGACACTGAATTTGAAAGTCAAATGAACATCCCTCAGGTGGAAATAACCAAATCACTAATTGAACCACAGCCACTAATGCAATAGCCCATTTTAAAGGGCAAGCTGGTTAGATAATTAGAGTGAACAAGATCAGCCTTGCAGTGTAGCTTCAGTGCGTTTCTTGTTCTTGTGCTGCAAATGTCATAACATGACCAGGGCCTGTATTTATAAAGTGTTTCAGAGTAGCAGTGCAAATCTAGGATCAGTTTTGCCATTTAGATCACACAATATCAGCACTCTTACTATGAGACGCTTTATGAATACGGGCCCAGAGCTCGTCTATCCCAGGAAAAACATAAGGAAATTAACTGACTTGTCTGATGGGTGGTCTGGCTACAGAGGAGGGGAAGAGTAGGAGGGGCCAGGAAGTGAGGGGGTTGATGGGGTTAAAGGTTACCTGGGTGTGGATCTCCTCATTGATGGAGCGCTTGGCCTCCTGCTTCTTCTTCACGGCTAACAGGTCCACCAGGGGTTTGATAGTCATGCCCTGAGAGGGGGAGGAGAAGAGAGAGAGAGAAGGGAGAGGTTAATAAGGTAACATTTGAGATCCTGAAGAACAAATGATAAATGTCCATCTTTAAATACTACACGACATCAGCGACCCAAGAGAAGCCTGTAATGTCCATTACAACACCTTTCATTCGTGTGCATGGTGTTTACTTACTGCACAGAGAAGCACTGGCTATGGACAGATGCACACATTCACACTATGAGGTGATTTGTAAACTAACGCATATTGACTAGGCCTTACCCAAACTAAAACATGCCGCACACACACACACACACACACACACACACACACACGTCAGGCCCCTCCCCCCGACCCTTTTTTCTCTTATGGTGTGTGAGGAGTTGCTAAAAACCTTTACTCTTGACTAGAAGCAGCAACTCAGGTGGAAATAAAATACATCCAATGTCCTTCCATAAAACACACACAAATCAAAAGGAATACCTCGGATGAGGGGTGACTTTCATATCATTTATTTTCAAAGCTACTGTATTCTGTATCCATTTAGTGTATGTAGCAGTCAAGCAACATTTGCATTTAAATGAAGTTATGCGCAGGTGGTTGGTGGTCCGTGCATAAGGCCGTTCCATCTATGGCTGAGTCGTGCTGGGAAAAGGTTTGATCAGTGCTGGTTAATATACAACTTGGCATATTTGTTCTAGCAATCTCTTTTATCCTGTTCTAGTGTGTGTCTGTCTGTCCGTGTGTCCGTAGGCTTTAGCGTATCATTCTCTCTCATAAGGAGATTAAGTCTATCTGGTTAACTATTACACCCGAAGTAGATGACAACATATTCTGGCCCTTAAATAACACCCCTGTCAGTACCACGCACACACTCCCAATCAAAACACATGCATATAAACACTTATGGACGATAGCGCACACACACAATTCAAACACACACACATGCATGCACTTACACATTCTAAAAGGCTAATACCACACACACATTCCTACTGCAGCAGTCGCAACACTGTAGGTGAAACCCCCACCTAGTCTATAGCTAAGAACATCCCAGACTGCCAGCACTGAGTCATTTCCTGAAGACATTCATTTCATAAAAGGCTTATAGAAGGCTTTCTTTTAGTAGCTGCCATTTTGGGGATACTCTGCCAGATGACGCGTGTCCTAGAACGTCAACATGCATCAACAGTTTCACTGTAAGATGAGTTTGCTCAGCAGGACTGGGGAATATTTGACGCAAGAAGCTTCAAAACGGACCGTATGTGCACTTCAAAGTAGTAGCTGCAGTGACATTTTGTCACACCAGCATTGCATTGGGCTCAAACAAACCATGAAAACCACTGACCACTTTAGGCCTTAAAATATACTAAGGACAAGAGAGCAACAGCACAATTGAGCAGCAAAGCAATCTATTTTGACACAAAAGCACTCTGTAATATAGTCAACTTCCTACTAAATTCGGAATAAATAAAAATGCTGTCCTTAGTGTTCACTCAGTGACAAATTTAATTTGATAGTCTTTTTAACTTAATTTGAAGAGTGCTTTCGATTTAATTATAAATCTGAAGACATAAACAGAAGTAGAGGGTTGCTAGCCAGGTACCAGATGTTTTTGTGCCGTCTTGCCAACTCCTATGGTCATTGGCGTGACTACTATGGCTGGCGTGACCCCTGTGGTCATTGGCGTGACCCCTGTGGTCATTGGTGTGACGAGACGGCACGAATCAGATCTGGGACCAGGCTAGAGGACTGGCCCAGTACCCACCTGTACAAACACTGTGAAGAAGATTTCGGTGATGATGGCGGTGAGGAACATGGTCCTCATGGGGAAGTGGTCCTCGTCTAACAGGTAGCCCAGGGAGAAGGCGATCGCCCCTCGTAGGCCACCGTAGGCCACAATGAACTGGTCCTTGGTGGTCAGCTTGACGATGCGGAACTTGTTGATGATAAAGGTAAGGCCCACCACGCCTGGGAGAGAGAGAGAGAGAGAGCGCAGAAGAGAATCAACCTGATTGAGTCCATGTCTGCTCCCGCCTGACACACAGCCAATACCAGCCTCTTAACAACCTAAGAAAGTTTAAGCATCCACTTTCCAAATTGATCAAAAGCTTGAGAGAGAGAGAGAGACAGAGAGCACACAGATTGTGAAACTAGCAGAAACTATAGGATGTTTGGTGAGAATAGAGAATGGTCAATGGTGATAAAGTGCAATGTCAAGTCACTAGGTTTCAAACTAGCAACCAAAGTCAGATGGAGGTCTGCTTTGGGTCTATCTATAACTGCGGAAATGACATAATACTTAAAATATTTATGCCTCCTTTTTTAGGGACGTGTATCTGACGAGTCTGTTGAGATCTGGGCTTCCTCGATGTGAGGACCATGTGGAAATCACAAGGGGCACTTCCTCTAACAGTTGCCTCATTACCTAACTGAAATGTAGTGACTGGTATTTCAGTCTGGCTTCAAGAATAACTATCCCTAAAAAAATCTGTATCACATCATCTACTGAAACAACTTGACCAAATGATGACAAACTATGAGAAAGTTGGGCCTGTCATGTAATTTCTCTCACTATCTTTTGGAGTCATATGATGTAGAGACTTGTTCAGTACTGTGAAGAAGGTATCCATATCTGACTCACCGATGACACGTGACACCAGACAGAGGATGACGGTGACGGAGACGAAGGTCCAGTTCCAGGCATGCGGCCCGGCCACCGTGGCCACGCCCAGGAAGATGAAGATGAGCGTCTCACTCACGCTGCTCCACATCTTCAGGAAGTACTTGATGGTGGTGTGGGACTTATGGGATACGTTGGCCTCCACGTAGGGCCGCATCACCGCGCCGCACGCAATCAGCCTGGATTGAGAGCGAGACATGGGGTGATTATAAATGAGTTCTCTGAGAAATAAAACTTTTTCTTGTCTGACAATGTTCCATCATTTAATGTATATTCTGAATTGTAGTATCTTAGATCAAACACTCCAGACATGTAAGTACATTTTAGAATTGAATTGTAACTTAATCCTGCCATCTATTGGTAAATAGAATACTTACCATAAATATACCAGGGGCAACATATATACACGTTATTATTGATCAATCGGAGCCATATTATATTTGTGCGCTCGTGAATGAGCCCTACAACCCCACCTTTTATGGTAACAAAAACACCATAATTTGTTGTATGATTTGGAAATGTTGGAACTGGGCCATGATCGTTTCTAAAAGAAAGCGCAAGGGCAAATTTGATCACATTTCTGTAGAAGTGTGGGCAGAATGTTTGAATCTTTTGCAGTGACTTTTTCAAACAAAAAATGCATACCGCCTATAGCGAGTGCCAAACACTGGCCACACATTCTCCAAGATTGATTGTCCTTTCAAACTACTTAAAAAGTAGCCTAAATGCTATAGCCTACACTTGTATGCAAAAGATGAATTGTTGTTCAATATATTGTTTATCAATACATGATTGTGTTTCTATCTCCTGCCTTGGTATAGGCTCAGATTATATAGGCTTTGATGTCGCGCTCCTATCGCACAGCACTGTAGCCTACACATCCTGTCAAATATGTTAAATAGGCTACCGGTCTATTTACTTTCGAGCACGCTTGGCTATTGAATGAGCAGTTGGTAAATGGTAGTCTACTATTTGTTGTGTAACGGGAATAAACCAGTCAGGTCAGAAAAGGAGAAGGAGAGACATGTCCTGCAATAGGATTATGACTTAGGCCTATATAATAAAGGTAAAAAGAAACCGTTAAGACTACACGCTGCTATGCGATCTCCTTACCAACGGCAAATGAATCCGTTTTATCAATAGGCCTACGTTTTCAATGTTATTAGCCTACCATTATTATAATTCCTGTGCATCAAACACTTCCATTTCATCCACAAAAAAAAAAACTACATTTACGCACACTTTCCCGTCAACCTTTGCGGGAAAACTGGCGCACAAAAGGTTTAGTATTTTTTGTGCGCACGCACTTTAATAATTACGCCCCAGGTTCCTACATGAATCCAACTACCTACAGTGTAAATATAGGCTACATTACATTCAAGTTAAAGCTAATGACTAAGTTATAGCCTAGTACTTCATTGACATGGCATAGAAAGCAGTCAATTAAACTGGTTTAAAAACAATACAGTATATGTATTTACATGCTAAGAGAACAGTAGAGCCACAGCAACAAGGATACAGTTTGTTTTGGAAACTGTGTTGTAAGAGCTTATGAAACAAGGGCTCAATTTCCTCAGCTTGTTCCACGAGAGAACCAATGACTCACTGTGATTGGACTTACGGAATCCGAGTTAAGATGTCCACATCCCCTCCCCTGTACAGCATGGCAACACCTCTCTATTCCTAGTGTCTAGCGTGAGGCAACCCTCCTCAGTGACTGTAAGGGCTGCTTGCTACGTCATTCCCTTAGATAACACACTGCAGTTGTCCATCATTCCGTCCAATTTCACTCCGGGGGCGAGATCTCTGGCGTTCAGCTAATATAAAAAACAATAAAAGATAAAAGGCTTGGGGAGAGGTGAGCCTTTTCCCATTGTATATATAGGCCCATATACAAGCACTGGACAAAAAGCACTATATACTAATCTAAAATCATCTTTATGATGGACGGCACGGACGGAGCACACAATAAGCCTCGGAACAGACTGTCCTACAGTCCTACCATTGCTCCTGTCAACAGGAAACTTAATTCATCAACAGCACCTATGTTTATGATGCATATTTCATAACTCGCCACCTTTTATAAAAAGAGGAGACGAAAGCGGAGGAGAGGAGAGGAAGGGAGACGAGAATGATATTTACATTTTTGTCATTTAGCAGACGCTCTTGTCGACAGATTTTTCACCTAGTCGGCTCGGGGATTAGAACCAGCGACCTTTTGGTTACTGGCACAATGCTCTTACCCACTAAGCTACCTGCCACCCTGTGATATGTATCACAGGAGTACTTTGCTAGGGCCAGAGGCATGACAGGGGGATGTAAATTGAGCGTTGTATCCCTGCTCTGGGTTGTACATCAGATGGCCTGTCATGACATGTAGGTGAGTTATTGCCGCTGTGATATAATTCATATGAATCTCCTTGGCTGGGTCAGACCCGGTTACATTGTATTTATTTGACCATTTAATCATCAATATTGCCAAGAAGCTATTAATCTAATTCAGCGTACACTTATGAGTGAGATCTTTTCCCAAGGAAATGTAGAAGATAATGCAGGAATTAGACATAGTCATACTTTTCCTTTAGCTAAACATAGAATCAATGGTGTTGCTGGACCAGCCTGACAGAGGATCATGTATCACAGCCACTCTGTCAATGCATTAGAAACACTAAACCTCCACTTAGCCTAACAATTACTCTCACAGAAACCGTTTTTTATTGTCAACAATATCTAGGATTCATGACAGAGAGAAACTCAAAAAACCTTGGCCACTAGGAAGATTGTGTGTGAGTGTGCGCACGCGTCTGTCTGTCTGTCTGTGAGCGTGTGCGTACCCCCCACCCCCTACTTACGCCATAATTCCAGACAGGTGGAACATCTCAGCCGACAGGTAGGCCATGTAGCTGTAGACGAACACGAAGAGGGGCTCGATGACGCGGGTGTGCGAGGTGAACCGGGAGGTGAAGGCCGCCAGGATACCGTAGATGGCGCCAACGGCGATGCCGCCCAGCGATACAATCAGGAAGCAGATGACCCCAAGGACCACGTCCATTGGCGTTACCTCACCTGCGCCAGAGTACTCCTCAAACAGATGGTATAAGACCTAGAGAGATTGGAGGGGGTTTGACACTTTAGAGCCTACAATCGAAAATAAACAACCTGTTTGGATTCCGTTGGTAAAAGCATGGTGCTAGCCTGCCAGGGTCATGGGTTTGATACCCGCTGGGGCCACAATAAAATGCACACTCCCCCTGTACTGTGGATAAAAGGGTCTACTGAGTAGCATATAAACCAGCGATATTATATGGTCTAACGTTTTGGTATAGTCACTACAGAAAATATAAATGTTCTCAATCTCTCGTGGACAGAAACACGTAACATAAATGGTATCATAGCGTCTGTCAGACTGTGAGATGCGACAACTAACATGGAACTTTGTTCCGGGGCCCTGATTTTGTCACTGATCATTTGGACAAATCACAATTTCACAGGTGCTTGCATTTCTGCACACTTCGCCTGTCTGGCCCACAATATTAAAATGGTTCGGCTGAACTATCATTGATTTAAGTCTCATGACTCCAAGGCTATTTTAAGTGAACTAGTCCTATCAAACACTATGGAGCAAACAAGACAGCCAGTGTGTGGGTATAATCAGTAGAACATAAATATAGCAACAGGAACCACTGTGCCTCAGGACGCAAACAGGAAAAGAAAATACTCCAAATGTTTTTTCTACTTTATATTTTCAATGACCAACCCATAAGAGAGAGATGGTCCATCCCACAGAGGAAAGAGAAGGAAGTGGTGAGAAGGCACTGGGGGCCCACTAAACTGGGTCATCTTTTGTAGAAGGTCACAAATTTCCAAAACATCACTTGTGTGGAGTCAAATGTGACGTCAGCTAGAAGGTATGAATTCTATATCCAGTGACATAAATATGGTGGGATTTTCCTAAAAGACTAGGCCTAATTGAATCTGGCAAGATGGGCCAATTTGGAATTAAGCTATTCTGATTTCTTGTGCCAGTCCAAATCAATATCCTGTCCACAGAAATAAGAACACAATCACAGGCCAACTAAAAACTGAGTCATCTTATATGGAGGATGAATGTAGCCTACTTCTGAAAATATAGTTTTGTTTTATTATATTGCAGTGCATAACATAGTGCTGTATAGTACTGTAGTGCATGGCATTATCTTATTTGGGGGGTGACCCTGACGTGAATGTACTGTAATTCATTCATTGATTGACTGTCTAGAATTGCATTGTACTGTATTTCCCTGCATAACACCGCTTACCACCCCACCGACCACTCACTCACCACAGTGACGGCATCATTGAGCAGCGACTCTCCGAACACCAGAATGTGCAGCAGCTCGTTGATGTGGATCTCCTCAAACACAGCCAGCACGGCCACCGGGTCCACGGCCGAGATGATGCTCCCGAACAGCAGGCAGGGCAGCAGCTCCACCTGGCTCAGGTTGGTGCCCTCGATCTGGCACACGGCGTAGAGGAGACCCCCTACGAAGAAGGCGTTCCACAGGGTGCCAACCACGGCGAACATCAGGATGGTGCCGATGTTCTCCATGAAGGGCCGGATTGGCAGGAAGTAGCCCGCATCCAGGATGATCGGGGGGAGGAGGCACAGGAAGAAGAGTTTGGAGTCCAGCACTGGGGGTACCTCCTCGCCCGCCAGCTTGATGAGGCCCCCGACCAGGAGGCCCACCACAATGAGCAGACAGGACTCGGGCACGATGCTGGACAGCCGCGGAATCAGGTGGAACCCTGAGGGAGGAAGGGAGGGAGGGATTAGATTAATTGTTCTCATTGTTACCACTTTCTAGGCGGCATCTCGAATGTACCAGTCACCTGAAACTTCATTGACGATAAGAACCATAAAACAAATCACCAGTGACTCACTG
Organism: Coregonus clupeaformis; assembly: GCF_020615455.1. Lineage (NCBI taxonomy): Eukaryota > Metazoa > Chordata > Actinopteri > Salmoniformes > Salmonidae > Coregonus > Coregonus clupeaformis. The sequence continues at coordinate 62,582 of NW_025535111.1, forward strand.
AACCTGTTTGAGTTAAATGCACCACCAAAAGCATATTCAGTTTCTAAGTGAGCCACCACATTCATAGTGCGTAGTAAGGTCCAGATACTGCCAAATTCAAAAGGATGAAATGTATCAACTAGTCTTAATTACCTCTGAAAAAAGTAATCAGTATTCAGAATAGGCTTAGTTTATAAGTGGAACAGAATCACATTATTTTTATATTTTTCAGAGCTAATTTAACATGCCATTTCAACAGACCAGAACATGTCTAGGCCTCGTAGATATGGCTGGTGGGTGAGAATGCACAGAAGAAACAAACTTGATAGATGGCCAGAATCTGCAAGTCAAAACAACCCTGAACATAACACAGGAAGTCACAACAAATAAAGGGCCAAAGAACTAGGAACAGAACACGAGAAGGGTCTGCTGCATCTTAGCAATGTCACATACCACACACCCACAGTAATCACATGCATTTCCTCAAAAGTGGAAATGGTTACGCAAAACAAATTCCTCACAATATGAATCTTGTGACTCCATTAATAGAGAAACCACACACAGACAAATCGGCCACATCCATAGTGATCATATGACATCATCACAGAGGAAAACTTGACTGAAAAAAGGTTCCCTTTCTACGAGATGTCGCCAAGCCAACAGATGGCGCTGCTGTTATGTGTATCTGAGTGTGATACTATATAGCACTAGTGAGCCAAGTTACACATGCATGTATGCATGCTACAGAGTGATGCTGAAGTAAATACTTTATAAATCAACATTAACTTGCTCTTGTATAGAATAAACACCATACAAAACATGGTGTCAGAAGTCAGAACCAAATAGGTATATCCTTGAGGAATCAAAATATCAAAACGACACACGGATAAATGCACAGTAGGAAGGGACGTGCCAACTAGCTAACCAGCTAAAAAAAATTGGAATAACGACAATGGCTTACCTGGTAATTCCAGTCCCAGAGCCTATGGACATGAAGGGCGACACATACAACAACTGGACATTTTTTCAAGCACAAATGGGAAAACTATGAGATAGCTACCGGTATAGACAAAAAGGAAGCAAAAGTCTGCATAGCAACTCTGCTAACCGTGATGGGAAAGGACATATGACCCCAGCCATTCAATGAAATGTGAACTAGACACAGGATCACCAGTGAATGTCATAAAGCTCCAACAGAGGGAGTTAACAGTTCTCCGGTACAGCGACTCATGTCCAGTTCTCCTGTTTATGAGTCGAGGAGGAGTTATCTTCATTTGTTGGGTAAAGGAAGATGTTACAAGATGTCGCCACGCCAACAGATGGCGCTGCTGTTATGTGTATCTGAGTGTGATATTATTTACAGTGAGGGAAAAAAGTATTTGATCCCCTGCTGATTTTGTATGTTTGCCTACTGACAAAGAAATTATCAGTCTATACTTTTAATGGTAGGTTTATTTGAACAGTGAGAGACAGAATAACAAACAAAATCCAGAAAAACACATGTCAAAAATGTTATAAATTGATTTACATTTTAAATGAGGGAAATAAGTATTTGACCCCTCTGCAAAACATGACTTAGTACTTGGTGGCAAAACCCTTGTTGGCAATCAGAGGTCAGACGTTTCTTGTAGTTGGCCACCAGGTTTGCACACATCTCAGGAGGGATTTTGTCCCACTCGTCTTTGCAGATCTTCTCCAAGTCATTAAGGTTTCGAGGCTGACGTTTGGCAACTCGAACCTTCAGCTCCCTCCACAGATTTTCTATGGGATTAAGGTCTGGAGACTGGCTAGGCCACTCCAGGACCTTAATGTGCTTCTTCTTGAGCCACTCCTTTGTTGCCTTGGCCGTGTGTTTTGGGTCATTGTCATGCTGGAATACCACATCCACGACCCATTTTCAATGCCCTGGCTGAGGGAAGGAGGTTCTCACCCAAGATTTGACGGTACATGGCAACGTCCATCGTCCCTTTGATGCGGTGAAGTTGTCCTGTCCCCTTAGCAGAAAAACACCCACAAAGCATAATGTTTCCACCTCCATGTTTGACGGTGGGGATGGTGTTCTTGGGGTCATAGGCATCATTCCTCCTCCTCCAAACACGGCGAGTTGAGTTGATGCCAAAGAGCTCGATTTTGGTCTCATCTGACCACAACACTTTCACCCAGTTCTCCTCTGAATCATTCAGATGTTAATTGGCAAACTTCAGACGGGCCTGTATATGTGCTTTCTTGAGCAGGGGGACCTTGCGGGCGCTGCAGGATTTCAGTCATTCACGGCGTAGTGTGTTACCAATTGTTTTCTTGGTAACTATGGTCCCAGCTGCCTTGAGATCATTGACAAGATCCTCCCGTGTAGTTCTGGGCTGATTCCTCACCGTTCTCGTGATCATAGCAACTCCACGAGGTGAGATCTTGCATGGAGCCCCAGGCCGAGGGAGATTGACAGTTATTTTGTGTTTCTTCCATTTGCGAATAATTGCACCAACTGTTGTCACCTTCTCACCAAGCTGCTTGGCGATGGTCTTGTAGCCCATTCCAGCCTTGTGTAGGTCTACAATCTTGTCCCTGACATCCTTGGAGAGCTCTTTGGTCTTGGCCATGGTGGAGAGTGGAATCTGATTGATTGATTGCTTCTGTGGACAGGTGTCTTTTATACAGGTAACAAGCTGAGACTCCCTTTAAGAGTGTGCTCCTAATCTCAGCTTGTTACCTGTATAAAAGACACCTGGGAGCCAGAAATATTTCTGATTGAGAGGGGGTCAAATACTTATTTCCCTCATTAAAATGCAAATTAATTTATAACATTTTTGACATGCGTTTTTCTGGATTTTTGTTGTTGTTATTCTGTATCTCACTGTTCAAATAAACCTACCATTAAAATTATAGACGGATCATTTCTTTGTCAGTGGGCAAACGTACAAAATCAGCAGGGGATCAAATACTTTTTTCCCTCACTGTAGTACTAGTGAGCCAAGTTAGACATTACTTACTATGCACTGAATGGAACTGTTTGCATGCTACAGAGTGATGCTGAAGTAAAGACTTCATAATGAACATTACCTTGCTCTTGTATAGAATTAACACCATACAAAACACACTTCAACTTGTTAACTAAGCCTAAATGTAACAGAAAATGATACAGGATGTGCCAACAGTCCTTTCTCTGATGGTTTATTTCATAATCCCATTTCTTTGTGAGTCATTTCAAGTAAACTATCGCAATTAGCTGCCATGGCTCAAGGCAACATAATTAATGCAGGCTCAGATAGGCTAGCCTAGTCCCTGGGCTCAGTGTTTCAAAACTTTGAATCTTAAATCAGAATGAAAAAAAATGTGGAAAAAGTCAAGAGGTGTGAATACTTTCTGAAGGCACTATATACTGCAGTCAATTTAACATAATGAACCTTTGGTTTTCAAATGTAAGAATGTTTTTTAAACCTTAGTTACATTTAATTTTCTTGGTTGTAGGGCCTTTCACCTTTCTAAATCTACCGTGAATCCACCCTTCCTGTGGGATCGAGATAATCCAGATTTTCAGCATCAAAACTACACTCTTAGGGAAAATAAGTGCTTTCTAGATCCTAAAATGGTTCCTCGGCTGTCCCCATAGGAGAACCCTTTGAATAACCATTTTTGGTTCCAGGTAGGACCCTTTCCACATAGAGTTCTACATGTAACCCAAAAGGGTTCTATGTGGAACCAAAAACAGTTCTCCCTGCAACCAAAAAGGGTTCTCCTATGGGTACAGCCAAAGAATCCTTTTGGAACCCTTTTTTCTAAGCGTGTATCCTAATCACTACCTTTGAGTTTTGAAAAACGCAAAAACAACATTCAAACCTCCTGATTAAAAAGGTCAGATTGGATAACCTTATCCGGTTTTGAAAAACCCAATTCTAACATTTAATCCTATCTGATTGACGAAATCCGATCACATAACCTTTGAAAAACTGGGCCTGGGAGACTCTGCTAAATGAATGCCTTTTCAAGCCTTATGTGGAAACTGCCTGACAAATGTTTTTAAGGGGGAAATTGTTCAACGACTAGTTCTGATAGGCTAGCCAGTCAGTCAATGGACTGCATCAGACACTATGTGACCCTTCAAATCCCATTCCTCCTGAAGCCTTTCTGTAGTCTGACACGAAACCCTGACACAGTATCCACACAGTGTATATTTACACTGCTGCCGCATGAGGTAATGTCACCTTGCAAATGACATCGTGCCACCGAGTTACATTGCAGCCAGTCAAGGCCCACCTTACAGACCATGACTCTGCAATATTAAAGCCCTTCTATTCAAGTTTTTTTCTGGATCAAAAGGAGCTTAGGTGGGCGTGGCAGGGGGCGCGGTCAGCCCATCGGTGTATCTGAATTTGAGAGAAAACGTTAAGAGACGCTGTGTAGAGAAGTTTCTGCATTTCTAAGTCAATTTCCTGCATTTCTACAAATTTCTTCATGGAGCGGAGAGAAAATGTTGCATTCTAAAGCACATTTTTCTGCTATTCTATGCATTTTGCCATGGCCAATGCTGTGTTATTTTGCTCAAACATAAAATCAATACTGCTAAATTCATTGTTTTGGGTATTTTCCTTTCTCCCTGATTGTCTAGCTTTTATATTTTGGTCATTCTTAGTTCACAAAGATTATATAATGAAAAACAGATATAGTAGGTCAATTATCGTTTCTACATCCTTTATATCTGGTTTTAGTAGTTTAAGTTTACACTGAAAGCGTTTTTCCATCACAAAAAATTGCCCAAACATTCTTTTATTTTCATGTTTTACTTTTTGGACGCTTAAGCACCCTGCCCAAGAAATTCATTAGAAGAAAAATCCCTGATTTTAAAGTGTGGGATGGCACGTTGGCAGCCATTCAGCGAGGGTAGGGGTGGCACATTGACAGCACCATCTGGTCTGGCTAGCACAGGGTGTGATCCCACTGGGACAGAGAAAGGAGATGAGAGGCAGGCAGGAAGGCAGGTAAACTGCCCTTCTCCAACACTCACACATAGTTAATTAGCATGTCATCATTAGCAGATCACACAGTTACATAATGGTCAGGGTCCTTATTGCCGTCAGAGGTTTTCAAGGATAAGGGGTCAGGAGAGGAATGTGTGAAAAAGAGCAAGCATTTACAGTGGGAAACAGTAGAGTCTGTGAATTATAAAATAATGAACATTGAGAATGTCTGAGCAGAGGATGCCTTTGCCTAGCTTAAACGCGCTCAGCAAACTCCTAGGTATACAGGGCATCTGATGTTTTTCATCAACTCAGTCAGCTGGAAGGCAACACTTTCAGTGTTGGACACACTCTTTCACAGGCTAAACAAGGCCATCTCTATGGAGTCCAGAACACTGCCAAACACAGCTGCTGTTTTAAAGTACTACAGTGCTAGTGCCGAGGAATGTCCAAGGAATTCCAGTGATGAACGGCCCAAAGAGGCCTAACCTTCCCATAAAGAGATGTGGTGCTTGGGGCACTCTCTTTCAACCGGCTTCGTCAGGAGACTGGCACCCTTCCACAATTTAGAGGAAGCATCTTCACCATGTGGGCGAACAAAGGAGTTAAGATAACACAGACTGCTTGGAGGACACTACAAAAGGCTCAGGCTAGATTTGAGCATCACTCGTTTGAGAGCTTGACGTGTACCATTCTTACTCCGAGACTTGTGTTTAAGCGAGATCTGAGAAAATGCATTAATCTCTGACTGATTTGATAGAGTGCTGGCTGTTTAATTAAAGTTGCAATTAAAACAGATAGACATTAGCCTACTGTCATCATGCAGTCAAATCTATAACCACTTTTGGAGCCAACTAGTGCTCTCAAATCATATCCTGATGTCGCCAGCAGATGGGAGTTGTATTCATAACATTGATAACTTAGCTAGCTAACATACATTTCGGGAAAAGTTATATTAAGTGGCTAACTAGCTAGCTAGCATTAGCAACGTTTGGTGGTCAATGAGACAGAGCTAGTTAACCAACTGAGCTAACAAGCAATGTAACAAAAGTATAATTTTGGATTTGAAAAATCCTCCATCAACAGGCTCTGCATTTCAGGAATCACAGTAGAAAGTGCTCCTGATGCACTGTTCAATTATTAAGCCATTCAAACAATTCATTATTTTAAGAAAACTCACTGGCTTTCATGCGATTTAAACGTGAGATTGTCCGACGGTGTTGGACTCGACGACAGTTTCTATCCATTGGAGCACTGCGATTGGTTGGCCAAAATTCTGGGACGGGACTTAGCAAAGGGTCAATTGTACTTCTCTGACATGCTAATTATTCCACCCACTCAATAGAATAGATTACTTAGAACAAGGTTGCCTAGGAAACCCACACCCATAACAACAGTGATTTCTGCCAAACTACTTCTGAGGAGCTGTCAGAATGCCTCAGTAACTTCCAGGCTATTATTTCCTCACAGCAAGACAAACAAGAGTGCAGAGAATTGCGATGCAAGTGTTTAAGAAATCCTTGTCAACAATCATTAAATCACATTTTATTGGTCAAGTACACAATTTAGCAGGTGTTATGGCAAGTGCAGCGAAATGCACATTCCTTGTTCTTGAGGTCCTTGATGATCTTCTTGGCCTTCCTGTGACACTGGGTGCTGTAGAGGTCCTGTAGGGCAGGCAGTGTGCCCCCGATGATGCGTTGGACTGACCGCACCACCCTCTGAAGAGCCCTGCGGTTGCGGACGGTGCAATTGCCATACCAGGCGGTGATACAGCCCAACAGATGTTCTTAATGGTGCATTTGTAGAAGTTTGTGAGGGTCTTAGGGGGCCAAGCCACATTTCTTCAGCCTTCTTCACCACACTGTCGTGTTAAGGGAACATTAAAGGTCCTCAGTGACGTGAGATTAGTCATTTCAGAATCAACACTGTCAATATTGTCAACAATATTAATTTATGTAAGCAGAACCCAAACTCTAGTTACTCATCGCAAAGGTGTTATTAGTAGTAGAAACATAGCAGGGTTGGAGTCAATTCCATTTAAATTCAGAAAATAAACAAAATTCCTATACAAATTTTTCCTCATTGAAAAGCGAATTTACCCCAACCATGATACATAGCCTGCAAAACATAGTGTTGGTCCCTAAGAGTTGTGTGCCTTCTATTTCCTCTGAGAAGTGAATCTGAACCGGAGGGACTTTAGGTTGCCAGACTCCCAACTTCTGAATCACGATCCATAAATAACCTGGCTGCAGCAACCGGTCAAATTCCAGAGATTCAACAGGGAACAGGATACCAAGTTTGTATGTGTGTCAGTGACTGTGTGTGTTTGGAAAGTTCTGAGCTGTCAGCACTCGGTCTGCCGCATCTCCTCAATGCATTTTCTGATGTCTAATGTTGTCACTATGTCATGACATTTCTCAATGTGTTGTTTATTTCAGTCTATTGTGTCAGTCAACTTTGGTACAACATACTATGGGGAGTCACGCTCTCGCGACTTCGGTTTAAGGCTCTAGAATCACGCCTGACAAGGCCAAATGAAATCTGTGCCTTGCTGGAAGCCCCACCTTCCACAGGTGATAAGCGTGAGGCTCTGATTAATTCCTTCAATTATTCCGCTCTTCACCTCAGTTTGAACAGGAACGATTCACACTACTAAAACAAACAAATTGGAAAACGAGACAGACAGTCTTACGTTGTGCCAACTAAACTGTCCCTTAGTGGCAGAGCGTGCTCACCCCCTGGAGGTTGTATGGTTCTCATCAGTTTCCTAGTCACGAACAATTAGTTATTCTTCTAATTACTTGGCCTGGCTATAGCAATAAATTAGATGGCTAACACGACCGAAACGACGAAGTCTGACAAGCCGGGTTCAGGTTTGTGACCATGCCCCAATGAATTGACCCCCTAGAGTCTATTGACACTGAAAAAAAAAATATAAACACAAAATGCAACAATTTCAAAGATTTTTCTGAGTTAGTTAATATAAGGAATTCAGTCAATTGAAATAAATAAATTAGGCCCTAATCTATGTATTTCTCATGACTGGGAATACAGATACACATGTGCTGGTCACATCTGATCAGAAAACCCGTCAGTATATGGTGTGACCACCATTTGCCTCATGCAGCGCGACAGCTCCTTCGCATAGAGCTGATCAGGCTGTTGATTGTGGCCTGTGGAATGTTGTCCCACTCCTCTTCAATGGCTGTGCAAAGTTGCTGGATATTGGTGGGAACTGGAGCATGCTGTCGTACATGTCGATCCAGAGCATCCCAAAAATGCTCAATGAGTGACACAAAATTCAATTGTGTTCGTTGTCCCCGAAATGAGCGGTCTTTCTCCAGCTCAGCGCTTTTCATTCCTGGAAATTAGATTAAATTACGAATCTAGGTTACAAGGTGCTTTGTCGCCAGTACCCATGACTGGTCGGTAGAGTAAGCTCCCTGGGTCTATTTTTCTATTGCATGCAGTCCAGCGCTGGGTGGCAGCCGGTTACCGGAACGCATCTTACCGCCTAAACCGAATGAGGCTTGTTGTGACAACAGTACCCCCAGGTGGCACTGCCAATCGGGTTACATCACTGATTGCCGGAGCCCTTGTACCCAGAGTGGGCCGGTATTTAGGCAAACCTTGACACATGAACACAGTTTTTCTTCAACCCCAAGTGTTTACGGGTGTCAATCATGTCAGTTTGATGAAAAGCGTCCCTTCCCCACATTCAGACACACGGTTGTCAAGAGTGGTGGAAATGCCCCTTTCAGATGCACTTCACGGGAGGCTTGATGTCTGTTACATCCAATGGAGCGCATGCGCAGTGTCACCCTGGATCATGCGAACAGTGACGTCAGGGTACAAGCTACAATTTGTTGTGAGTCCCCCATGCTTCTGCAGCGTCATCACGTTGACTGTTCCCGAGGCCTCAGCGTACGTTTAGAGGGGGGAAATATCCTCCAGTCTCCAGAAGCGGGCAATCCGAGTGTTTCCTATGTCGAAGACACAGAACGGCTAGTATAGATGGTATTTCCTGGTTCCGGAAAGGGACGGGACTTTGCGTCCCATTCTAGACCTACGTGCCCTCAGCAAACACCTCAGTCTACAAACTTAGAATGCTCACGAGCCGCCGGTTATTACAGCCGATTGGCTGGTGGTGGTGGAGTCGAGGGGGCAAGCAGTATTACACACATCCATGCTAGTGTCCCGTATTCAGTCCCTAGGCTTCATAAGAAACCAGAAAAAGAGCTGTCTGACGCCATCTCAGCGCATTCTGTTTCTGGGACTTGAGCTATTCATAAGAAACCAGAAAACGAGTTGTCTGACGCCATCTCAGCGCATTATGTTTCTGGGACATGAGCTAGACTTACTCGCGATTGCACTTTTCTATCCACCACGGAAGGTGTCCGGGATCCGGCTCTGCTCAGCCAAATTTTGGCTGGGTCACAGTGCGTTTCACCAGTGTTTACGCCTATTGGGGATGATGGCTTCTGTGATGGAAGTCGTTCCTGTGGGGCTATTGTTGATGCGGCCTTTCCAACGCTGAGTGCTAGCAGCGTCGGGTGTCCGTCAGGCCTACGGGCCATGGCCAAATGGTGGGACCCTCTGCTATTGTCAGTGGGCTCCCATGGGCTGAGTTGTATCCCGCAAGGTGATCACGACAGAGGACGGGGAAAGAGACGACAAACACAGTAAACTATAAAAACGGACATTTCAAAATCGTGCATGCAATATGCATCACTTGCGATATGGATATTACACAAGTCAATATTGTGATTTTGATGTGAATTCATTTATTATGAATTAATTATACAGCCCTAAAACAGGTATATACACATTAGTATAAAAGCAGCAGGTTCCTGTTGCCAGGCTATTCCAACCGGTTGCAATGACATAGCAAAGCACTTATCTCAAGGAAAAACTCCAGTCTTCAGAGGAATTTCATTACAGATCAATTCGAGTAAATAAGATGTAGCGTGCAGGAAAAGGGCAGACGTAATAATTGGATGGACTAAAGTGATTACGACTGCAACCGCTAACAGCCAGAGACCAAACAGTCAATTCAGGACTGGAATGCTAAATTACCCCTGGACAAGGAGCTCTTTCACCTACAATGGTCTGTGTTAGGCCTCCTAGCTAGGTCACACCCAATGGCTTAAGACAATACAAAGCCAAGAGAGGACAGGTAGCAAGCAGAGCTGAAATAAATGTAGTTATAAAAAGGCCCTTTCACTTGGCTCCTGTCCGTCAGGACATACTGTTTTACACTATATGGTTGAGCTCCTTTGAGAAAATGATCATTTGTTTTACATTTCAGCCAATGGTTAGGCCTAAACATTGGAGGCACTGTTGATGTGCCTGAAGCTCCTAACCAGATTGCAGACAGCTGACACATTCTCTAGAACAGGGGTGTCAAACATACGGCCCTCTGTGGTTTGAGTAAATAAAATAAAATACATTTTGTTTTATGCAGAGGCATAGGAATCTATGGTCAAGGCACAAACTCATTTATAGGCTTAAAATCAGCAAATCTGGGTTTGTTGTAGTATCAAAACAGTACTTGAGTTGAGTTTCAGTATACTGTGCAACACTAGTGGGATCTTATGCAACACACATCTTACTGGAAGTCCTTTCTGAAGGAACTGGTTCAGTAATAGTGTGTCCTTTACACTTCTTATGCTCATTCCACATATTTCTGCACCAGAGGTTTGTTTTCATAATGATTTTTGGCAGGACTGTGATACTAGCCCTGTTGACACATTGCAACTTCGACTGTCACACACGTCGCTTCCAATGCTGCAACCAATTGATGAGATCCGGCCTGAAGAGGCAAGTCAAATAGAACTCTAATCAAAGCCCTAAAAGAAAAAAGTTAAACATTTGTAGATTAAAGGCTAACTCTGAGGTTTACAGACCTTCTTTGATGTTTAAGATAACTGAGCATTAACCTATTGCCCTCTGAAGATTGTCACTGAGGCATGACTAAACTGTGAAGACAAATCTTGCTAAATGTTGACATGTGAAGTCATCAGCGTGTCCCCCACAGGGGTTCCCTTGTATGTATGGTAAGGAGTGGCTATATGGCCTAATCCATCAGATTAAGCTGGATCTATTTCTTCCCGTATGCTATCGGTGACAGATTACAGTGAGCCACAGGGATGAGAAGACTGCAAAAGATAAGAGCCAAAACCAATGTCAAGCCCAAGGCTGAGACAAAGACTAAAGCGTAGGCTATCCAACACAATATTCACTGCAATAATTGTAGGTCTGTATCCCCAAGACGTCGATGAATGCTATTCAATTCGGATATTAGTTTATATGGACAATCAACCTATGTGAATACCCTGGTAACACATAACTAGCCTAAGTTTTTTTACTATGTCGATGGGATGAAAAAGTTTTTAAAAAAGAGCGATATAAGCAAATAATGGGAAAACCTTGAAAGTCATAACACTTTGGCAGGAAAAGTGAGTGGTGTTTCAGTTAATGATATAGGCCTACTTGTTATCTCTCCCAGACTTCCACACAGTCATTAAATATTAGGTCTGAAGGCCACTGTGACAAATCAGGCAACCGTTGCATCTTCTGACTTCACTGTCACATTACTCAGCTATGTGCTAAGACCACCTAACCATATCAGTGCTAGGCTTGTTTGCAGAGCCGAATGCGCAAATCTTTTACTCTTCGTACCCTGGAGTCGTGTCCTGTAATTCAGTTTTAAATACTCATGCTAGAAGCAGTGCTTAGATAAACAGATTATGTAGGCCAGGTTTCTCATTATAGCCTACTCATTTGTAAGGCATATATCTCCTTATGTTCACCAAGAAAACCAACCTTGAGCAAACTGAGATAAAATTACAAACCTGGGATTTGAGTCCACTGGAGCCATTTAGCCTACTAGCCATAGTTTTAGACCACTCCCAGTTCCTGACAACTCAAGGTGACTAACAAGGTGATTGGGTTTGATGTTGTAAAATGATTAGGCCCAGGCCTAATCTAATTATGGTTTCCATAGTCAGACCACGATTGTAGTAGTAATATTTTTATATTGCTTTGTGATGTACAACATCTCCATTGTGCACTGTTACAGTATGTGGAGAAGTGCACCAACTGACAGTTGTGCGGTCCCCCTCTCAGGTTATCATCCATCTCAGTTGTATGTTTACTGTAGATAACGGCCTCTTAAGGAGTGCCTTGATCTTTCAGTGAACCATTTGTGGTGGAAACAAAATCTAACAGGAGATACACAGGACTCAAAGTATAAACTCTTGAAAAGAAACAAACAGGGCTTTTTGGAAATTCTCCGGGCCGGTCAATCAGTGGTCCAGTGAAAAAAAAAATTGCAACATTGTATAAATATTCTGGGTCCTCAGAGTTTCCCGTGCCAGTGAGCTCCAAACAGACAGAGACAGCTGTAGGCTATTTTCTTAACACTTATTTCTCTTAAAATTGCATTGTTGGTTAAGGGCTTGTAAGTAAGCATTTCACAGTAAGGTTTACATTGGTTGTATTCGGTGCATGTGACAAATTTGATTTGATTAGATTTTGCAAAGTGATCAGGTAGGCCTATTTTATAATGTTTCCACCAGATCAGAGCATTACATTTTTCCCTTTCACACTGATTGGTTATCGAAATGGAGAGAGCTGGAAAGATTTTTCAAATAGGCTATGTTGAGAAACTATTGTCATCCTCAATGGATGTAAAAACAGACTTTGTTTACTTGCTGTTTGAGGCGAAGAAAACAAATATTTGAGAAGCTCCACAGTGATGGTGAGTTAAGACAACCAGAAATAGTATCACTCCTACAATGATAATGGTAAGACTGTAATAATAATAATAATAATAATAATAATAATATATTGAATGCATTAACAGAAGTTACCGTAACCAAACAAACATTGTAAATATACTACTGGTGATACTTGTGTGCCAACCCCCGCAATGGATTAGTCCACTCAGACAGGAGTGAATCAGACGTGTCTCGTGTGCCATATTTTTTTAAAAAATATATTTGCCACTGCTCTACAAAAAAAAATCTTGGTCGACCAACAGCCTATCCTCCAAACATTCGACCAGTCGACTAAATGGGGTCAGCCCTAATTGAGTCAAAGGTGCATTGAAGGGACAACTATGCAATCTTATGCATTGTGAGTGAGTGTTGTAAGAGTGAGCCAAGTGGAAAAGAGCTTAGCACGGACTCTCTCCATTTATTTTCTTCAGTTTCCATTCAAGCACCTCCAGGTAGCAGTTGGTTTACCCCATGACAAATATTGACCACTGATTAGACCAACGGCCCATAATGTGGGTGGGTAGGACTTGGGCTCTCAGGAGAACAGAACAGGGCGCTGCCGCATTCCATTTTAGTTTAAGTTACCACCATTTGTAATGCAAACATGGCATGACAAACTTGAGTCGCCAAATCAAATCAAATTGTATTGGTCACATGCGCCGAATACAACAGGTGCAGACATTACAGTGAAATGCTTACTTACAGCCCTTAACCAACAGTGCATTTATTTTTAACAAAAAAAGTAAAAAATAAAACAACAACAAAAAAAGTGTTGAGAAAAAAAAGAGCAGAAGTAAAATAAAATAACAGTAGGGAGGCTATATATACAGGGGGGTACCGTTGCAGAGTCAATGTGCGGGGGCACAGGCTAGTTGAGGTAGTTGAGGTAATATGTACATGTGGGTAGAGTTAAAGTGACTATGCATAAATAATTAACAGAGTAGCAGCAGCGTAAAAAGCATGGGGTGGGGGGGCAGTGCAAATAGTCCGGGTAGCCATGATTAGCTGTTCAGGAGTCTTATGGCTTGGGGGTAGAAGCTGTTGAGAAGTCTTTTGAACCTAGACTTGGCACTCCGGTACCGCTTGCCGTGCAGTAGCAGAGAGAACAGTCTATGACTAGGGTGGCTGGAGTCTTTGACAATTTTGAGGGCCTTCCTCTGACACCGCCTGGTATAGAGGTCCTGGATGGCAGGAAGCTTGGCCCCAGTGATGTACTGGGCCGTACGCACTACCCTCTGTAGTGCCTTGCGGTCGGAGGCCAAGCAGTTGCCATACCAGGCGGTGATGCAACCAGTCAGGATGCTCTCGATGGTGCAGCTGTATAATTTTTTGAGGATCTGAGGACCCATGCCAAATCTTTTCAGTCTCCTGAGGGGGAATAGGCTTTGTCGTGCCCTCTTCACGACTGTCTTGGTGTGTTTGGACCATGATAGTTCGTTGGTGATGTGGACACCAAGGAACTTGAAGCTCTCAACCTGTTCCACTACAGCCCCGTAGCCAGGCATATTGTAAAAGAGGTTATTGTACCTACCTGGTCACCTGTTGCCTAAACATACTGTAGGAGTAGACCTAATTGAGCTGCAAAACCATGCAGACCTACCAATGTAGTCTAGTCTTCAGCCTAACTCTTCAGATAGAGGCCTAATCATATCAACCCTACTGCATGTAAATGTTAACAACCTACATTCCTGGCTTTGATTAGCCTATCCTATCCTTATTAGTGTTGTATACTACTACCACCATGACCCTTCGGAGACGCAGGGTTCTAGCTAGCATATAAATTGCCTTCTGTGCCTATCGTCTAGTAGTTGAACTGAACACCAAACTACATGTGCTTTGATGCATTACACATTCAAATGTGAAACAGGGTCATTTATAGCAATGGGTTAATAGCTTGTTAACACACATTCCCACTGTTAATGGTTAGACAGAGTTTACGAGAGAGATCTAGGCCAAGTCTAATACACGTCTTCCGATGTACAGTAAAGATTGCTGAGGTAAAAGCACAGGCTAGTCCTGAATGTGGGCCACAACTCATGTGAACAATGTTTGTTTTGAACACTTGAATGTTAAGTGTAGCTAGGCCAATACATTGCTATCCGTCAATATGGTCTGCACTCTTTAGGCCTAATCAGTGTTGGCACACTTGCTAGAACATTTAATAATCTGAAGATCTCCCTCTCACCACACTCTCTGCTACAATAATCATATCTATCCCAAGGCTATAGACACATAGGAAGAGCCAATTCTTAGGGGAATAAGGCATATTGATTTTAGGGCCTTCTTATCAAATGAAGGAAGTCTTGGAGAAAATGACCAGGGCAAGCACAGCCAGTCTGACAGGACAGCAAAATAACTTTTCAATAGAAAATGGATGCAGCTTTAGGCTTAAAAAAAAGAAAGAATGAGATCTGAGCAGGACACAGGCAGGACACTGGGGCTGAGCAGTGTAGCTGCCACAGCAGATTATAAACACAGGAGTTTCAGCATAATCAGAAGCTGAAGGTCACCACTGCTGTTCATGTTTCTCTCTCTCTCTCTCTCGCTCTCTCTCTCACTTCATCTTTCACATCTGCCTCCCTCCTCCTTTCTTTGCGCTCCTGCATTCTCCCTTCTACCTATTTCCCCTCTGTCTCTTTCTCGCACTTCCATCACATCTACAATTTCCTCTTTTCCACCCCATCTTATTTCTCCCTCTTGACCTTCACCTTGCCTCATCCTCACTCCCCTCTCCTCCAAACCACTGCACCCAGCTGGGCGCTCTCCCCATCTTCCGCTAGGACAGTGGGTAAGTGGGACAGTCCCTCTCTGGCCTGGCCACAGGCTGGCAGGCTGCTGGCTCTTAGCAAACGGCAGCAGGGGACAGTGCAGGGGCATGAGGAGAGCACACTGCATACACGAAAAGGAGAAGCAGAGAGAGGGAAGGGAGTGGGAGATGAGAGGGTGAGAGAGAGGAGAGCGAGAAGGAAAGAGGAGTGTCATGATAAGAATGAGGGAGTGGAGATGGAAGGAGCACTGTAAGAAGAGCAATAACCAAGTAAAGGAGCTGAGGAAACTGAAGATGCAGTGCAAGATGAAATGATTGCAGCAAGGAGAAAGACAGAGAGCAGCGAGGGGACCACAACCAGTGAGCTGAGGAAAAGTGTGGGTGCGTGTCTCGTGTTTCCATTGCCAAACATCCTGTGTCAACAAAACAGCTTTCAACAGGAACAGTGTGGTCAAAGATGTCCACTTGATGAGAAATTGCAATGATTTCAGTCTAGCCTATGCTCAAAAGTGCAGCATAAAACTTGCTTAGTCATGCATCACATCATTATGGTAAGTGTCAAGGAGCACTGATTGCACCTTCCACTTCAAAACATGACCTAAGTGTACGGCCATCATTCCCAGGAAGATCACTTACTATACAGAATACAGGAAAACAAGTCCAACCAATACCTGAGTCACTTAATCCTGTAACATCTTTATGCAGAGTACAAGGGAGTGTCACATTATGGACTACCACTCCATAATCACCTATTGACATTACTCTGCCCAGTCAATGTTGTAGTATTTTCCCATCTCATAATCCCTGCTAGGGAACAAACCCTATTTTCTTAGAACTTTAACATTTGATTGGGGTTCAAAGGGTATGAACTCTGAATATCAGGCAAGACATCCTCTTGATAACACTGAATTGAAATAGAAATCAATGGTTTGCTCACCTCAATCAACTGGTAAGGCTATGAAAATAAAACAAAGTGAACCTCAAACCAAATTTAGCTCAAATAACATATGACAGTATTACTCACCTAATTTCATTAAAGAGGCCAGCAGCACCCATAACGAGATCTCGAAAGGCACCTGTATGTGATGGTAATCTAGAGACAGGACAGGGAAGGCCTTTTTTGTGTAGGTGTAGTTAGTACGGTCGTAGCTGCCTTCTATCCCTTGGTGGTCATGGAGTCCTCCAGCGTTATCCCGAGCGCTGATGTCCGGTGAACTGGCAGCTCCAAGCGTCAGTACGGTGCCCTCCAGAAATATCAATATCACCAGAAGTAGGAGTCCCCGCTCCAGAAAACTTCTGGAGCCAGTGGGTGACTGTAAAGCTACCCGAACAGACATGTTGAAATTCGTTTTTATAACTTAAAGTGAGCTTGAGATCGTGTAAAGTTTGCGTGTAACAAACACACTTTCCTCACTAGCAACTGGTTTTCCAAAGGACATACAAAATATCAATTTTTGACAATTGGCTGGCTAGCTAGCCAACTTTAGTTAGCTATTTGAGATGGGTGCCGCAGTTCCAGGTAGCAAGCTGGCTAACAACATTATTGAAAGTAGGAAACGTCGAAGGTGCACGAGCTAGCTATCCTACCGGACATCGAGAGCTCAAGACACGGCTACAGTGCTATGTTAGTTAGCTAGTTACATGTCCTCTCCTAAATAAATCCCACATATTTGAATTGACAACTTGGTCCGATATCTTGTTTCAGATACTGACAGCGTAGGTTAATCTCTTCCGCGAAAGATGTCATTGCTCACGGCCGACGGGTAAAAAGATGCTGCTCATACAATTCCTGTTCCACAAGAAGAGAAATATCCTCGATAATGACAGCGGTTACAGCTGATCGAAGTCCAATATTGACCTTGAATGAAACGTTTAGAACTGTCACGTTGCATTTGTGGGGGATCCGAGATATTTCAACTCCATTCCATGTATTTGCATCCGTGTATGCGGCGTACCCTGTCCCGACAGGACAAGACCTTCTTTGAACTCAGTCAGTATGAGGATGTGTTTGTGGCTCCATCAATCCTTTTTTAGCTCCAACATCTCTCCAACAGTGACTTCTAATGTTATCACTCCGCAAATGTACTCCTGTAGTGTGATGTTAGCGAGATAAATACAACCTTCAAAACGCAGACCCTTTCGCGCAGGTTTGAGGGAGGAGAATTGGGAGGGAGCCCTTTTTATTTTCGACCACAGTGACATCTGTTGGAGAGGAGGTGCGTGAGAGGACTTGGGAAAATGTATCTTTAAATTCGCATATATGGCTAAATGTATTTGTTCCTTTTTGCTAAGAGTCCTGTTCAATAGTCTGTGTAGGCCTAGTGGGCAGTTGTGTCGCGCGCTTCACATTCTGTCTCAGGTGACTTGAGGGCGTGCACTGCTATTGCTGATCTACCTGCATTGCAGGGCAGAACAAAGCTATGGCTAGCCTAGTTTCTGTCATCTGTTGGAATTGATTGCGCCATAAACTCCATGTTATTTAAGTCTTCAATGTGGGCTAATTCAAAATGTACCTCTAGGGTGAGAATATATTGTTGTAAATGCATTGATTTGAAAGATACCCAACTGGAGTCTTCTCTTTAAAATGATTTTCAATTCAATATCAAAATTGTGTTATGGAAATAGGTGTGTTTTTGTGTGTGTCCAACCAAAAACGTTTCACCATCCCTTCAATATCAAATATGTGTTATATGGAAATGGCTGTGTTTTTTTTACGAGTACAGCCAAAACATTTTGACCTGCCAGCACCTGTATGCAGCCTACCACAGAGATAATATCTGCATGAATAAGTTATGATGTACTCCAGTGGTCTAAGGCACTGCATCGCAGTGCTAGCTGTGCCACTAGAGATCCTGGTTCGAGTCCAGGCTCTGTCGCAGCCGGCCGCGACCGGGAGACCCATGGGCGTGCACAATTGGTCCAGCGTCGTCCAAGGTAGGGGAGGATTTGGCCGGAAGGGATGTGGGTTCGTATCCCACGGGGGGCCAGTATGAAAAAAATAAAACAAAATAAAACAAAAAATACATGTATGCATTCATGTAAGTCGCTCTGGCTAAGAGCGTCTGCTAAATGACTAAAATGTAAATGATGAATACCAATCAAATGCCTGTGTTGCTGCACTTCATGCCCTTGGGGTTTGGGCACACACGTTGGCATGGGAAACCAAGTGCATGTACCCTTGCACTCTGTGCAGCATTATAGTGAGATACACACACACACACAGAGGTTTGCTGTGCCTATTTTATAAATGACTTCTTCAAGCGATATTGCACAATAGATTTTTCTCATTTGCTTGAGATAAAGCGTACGATACAAGTCAGGCAATACACACATTTTAAGGCCAGGAGAAAGTTAATTGAAATTGATTTCCCCCATCTGAAATCTATTTGTCTGGATATGAACAGTTATATAAATGGCCCAACTTACTTTTATGGGTCGTTCCATTCGATTGCAATCACTTTTTGACTGCACCCCTTTTGATTTGAAGAAAACGTTTTATACATATTTTAGAAGTGTTCAGAAAGTAACTTTTTGGACCCGAATGCCAAAACATTTAGGAGATAGAGGTGGTCAAAGTTGACCCATGAGACATTCATGTCTTCATCTCTGGAAATTATAAACGATTGAGTTTGATATGATATTTCAAAGCTTACAAACAGGGTTGTCCAACTATTTTATAATTTCTTGAATAAAACTTTTATCCTTAGATGTAAATTATCAAAAAATGTGTAAACCTATTTTACATAATCTGAAATGTTTGTGTTGTGCCAGCCATAGGTTTAGACACAGCATGCTCTTAAATTCAGGGTGAGTGTCATGTTTTGGCTTAGAAATTTATCACAATAGGAATACATTGAAAAATTCAACTTTCAGATGGTAGCACAAAGATGGTTGGAGGTCCACACATCAGAGAGAGTTGTTGACTTGAATGTGAATATTAGTTGTTTTAAATTATACTGTCAATCTTCCATTGGGAATCTATTCAAATCATAGAAATATTGATTACAGAAAATGCATTTCCATTTATTAAGTTCAAATACGATGGTGGGTGGACCGGAGACCATCTTTGTGGTAGTAATTGGGAGTTAAAATTGTTATTTAAATGTCAATGGTGTACCAGCTAAATTGCATTGGTTTGAAGGGATATGTCCATTCTATGAATTATATTTCTATGATTGAAATGACACCCACCCTGTATTCAAGAGTATGCTGTGTCTCAACCGATGGCGGGCACAACTCAAACACCTCAGATTATGTAAAATAGGGTCTAAAATACAACATATGCGAACATTAAAAAAATCGAGTTGATGCGTTTTTAGATAATTTACCATAAATGTAAAAAAAAGAAATTATTAAATAGTTTGACAATACTGTTTGTAAGCTTGATATTAAACTCAACCGTTTATCTTTTCCAGTGATGAAGACATGGATGTCTCATGGTAGGGTGGGGTATGCAAAATGGGTCAACTTTGAGCACCTCCATCCCCTAAATGTTTTAGCATTCAGGTCCAAAATGTCACTTTCTGACCACTTCACCATGGGCAAATACATATGGAAAGTTTAGTTCAAATCAAAAGCGGTGTGGTCAAAAAGTGATTGAAATGAAATGGAATGACCCTTATGCAACGCGCTGTGGCTTCAGTCATGGCATGATGCTCTCATTTGCATAGTTTGGAAAGTCCATTAAGTTTGCCCTCATTTCAATCATGGAGAGCGAAGCCAAAATTTTGGCAAGTCTGGACTATATTTGTACACATAAATGTGTACATTTACTCTCTCCTCTCTATTGTGGCTAAGGTCATGGTGCCAATGTTTGCTTCAAGGACTGAAATTGCTACAACATGACTCCAAACTACATCAAACACTTTGAGAAAATAAAAAGAGACATGTCGTTGTGGTCCGTGGATATGAACCAAATTACCCAGGACGCTTAAGTTAAACACATGTTTGGTTTATCTTTTTTCAGCTTGGTTAGTGCAGATATGTACATCATGTGTTTGAAAGGGCACATGAACCCAAAGGCCTCAGGGCTCAATTCTGAAATCTAATGTGCATTGGAACCAAGCCAACCCCAAGAAAAATATGATTGTTTGATGTCTGTTCGGATGAAATGTTGTTCCTTTGAACCTTGTTTTACAACCCTAACCCACTAAACAAAATGTTGTCACAAACATCACACGAATTGCAAAACAAACTTCACTAAAAGAAAGCATTCCCTTCCCTTTTCAGGTTACCAAAACCAAAGAACTCATGGCTTTGTAGTAAAGAGGTGCCATCATACTTGAACCCAATTTATATTAGAGTATATACATTTATAAATGAGTCATCGTTTTTAAGGGTTGTCACTTTAGCCAGTTTAGTGTGCAACCATTTTTGGGGTCACATGATAGCTTTGAAGTGTCTATTTTTTGCCCCTCTCTTCATGGAGTAAACAGGTCACCATGTCTTCTCCTCCAACCACATAATGTGGAACAAAACAAGCCAATTACACCCAGGCAGCACTTCAACCTACAGATGGGGACTGGGTGTAATTTCCAGCATGTTTCAATAGAAGAAAAACAGGTGGGACAGACCATATGATTCAGACCCATAGACTTAGATAGACATCGCATCATTGTACCTGTCCCATTATGGCGTCTGTGAGAGGATGGCAGCGCCATTGAGGCCATCTCCATTTTGAAGTAGTCAATTTTCTTCTTCTACTACTACTACTTCTATGAGTTAGCAAACAAACTGAAAGGGTGCATACTGCCACCTGGAGTGTGTTGTTTGAACAGGTATAAAGCCAAGGTTGGCGATTTACTGCCACCCGCAGTTAAGGAATGTTTGCTTACGAGTATAATTAATTGGCTGATCCCTCCTGGTGACCTAGATGGAATTATGTGATCCTTCATTAACCCATAGGAAGTCCCACCCAGTTGACTTCTTCAAAATGGTGAATGTCCTCAAGCTCTATTTTATGACTCAACGTTAGTATAGCTATCTGCTAGGCAACTAGCCCTGTTTAGCTTAGCATTTTACGTTGCTGCCCCCCTGGGTTATTAAACGTAACATTTCAATAAAGCAAATGTTAGCTGACTTACTTATATATTTGACACCTTGCTAGCTAGCTATCTAGCTAGGTAGCTCTAATAATTCAACATAAGTAGCTAAGAGGTTGCTAAATGTTTAGCTAGCTTGCTCTGTTTAGCTTAGCATGTTGCTGCTAGCTTGCTACATTTCCCTCTTTGCTTCAAGTCAGGAGACCAGTTGTATCTTAGAGATATTGTCAAATTTGTCTGACTACTGTAACACAATAATGATTTCAAAACGTTACAACTTTTAACTCAAAGTTTTATTTATAAGATTCTCAGTTCAAACCTCGGGCCATGTTTTTAAAAGTTGCATCTGTTAAACTCTGCCCATTGACCTTTTAGAAACCAATCGGATTTGTTTTGCCCTAAACCAATCAGATTCTTTCTGCCCTTGGAACAAAGTTGACGACACTTTATATCAACCTGCAGCGCTGCCCATGCTAAAACAGGCTTTTGGGCTCTAGTGTCCTCTATCTCTATGTTCAGACCATATTTCTGTAGCTACCAAAGCCACTGTTTGTATACCCCCATGGTGTATGTGGCCTCGATATGGAAAACATTCATTCTAAACAGCACTGTAGGACCATGCTCACACACTCATGAAAAAACAAACAACTCACACACTTCGACACAAACAAATAAATGCACACTGTACTCATACAAATAGCCTGTGCCCTACGCCTACATCATTGAAAACAGGTCAGCAACTAAAAAATCATAATAATCGTAACCTTGAGTAGACAGTGTGCTGTTTTGTAAAGCCTGATGAAATAATAACAACAATACTGTATTCATTGTGTTGCCTGCTTTATTTCCTCCACATGGCCTGATGAGATCATGCTTAGATACCATCTACCGTCTAAGCACTAGTGTGATTTTGACCGGGCTACGTCAACAGACCTTTTCATTAGTGGCAAACCACAAGATCCCTGGCAAACCGCTAGCCTGGTTAAACCAAACTGAACGCTGTGCTCAAGTTAAACAATGGTGAGCGTAGCATTCAAACTGGTTTAACCAGGCTAGCAGACTGGTACTGTCTCATCCTATCCACAACATGCAGCCTAGTAATCATGAACCCTTAGACTGTGTTCAATTCGAAAAACAAATGCTGTCATGTCATGCCACATTGTCACTGTCTCCTAATGTAAGCACTGTGCTCACTGACAAGCCCTGACAACATGTCTAGTAGAATGTCAGTCACCATAATATTGTGACAGCATGAAACGAACATAGACTGTGGCGATAACAATTTTGATTTGTAGAGATGCTCAAACAACAGTCTACACTTCAGTGCATTTCAGAGGAATGTATCCTAATTTCCACTTTAGAATTTTCACTTAGTCTCCCATTGACATTAATTTAGGAAGTTAGAATTGGCTCTTAAGAGTCAGAGTTATTCTTCCAATGTAGAATAAATTTCCTCATTAACCTATTATATCTGTTATATTATATTCAGTTATATAAACATTAGCATATCAGTGAATATCATTTCCCAAACTGCAAAGGTCAAATCACATTAAGGTTCTCAGAGATTGTTCTTAGAGAGTAATAGAGGCCTGGTATTTTTCCCATGACCACAGAGCCTATCTAATGTATACTGAACAAAAATATAAACACAACATGTAAAGTGTTGGTCCCATGTTTCATGAGCTGAAATCAAATATCCTAGAAATTGTTAATACGTACAAAAAGCTTATTTATCTCAAATTTTGAGCATTTCTCCTTTTCCAAGATAATCCATCCACCTGACATGTGTGGCATATCAAGAAGCTGATTAAACAGCATGATCATTACACAGATGAACCTTGTGCTGGGGACAATAAAAGGCCACTCTAAAATGCGCAGTTTTGCCACACAACACAATGCCACAGATGTCTCAAGGGAGCGTGCAATTGGCATGCTGACTGCATGAATGTCCACCAGAGTTGTTGCCGGAGAATTTAATGTTCATTTCTCTACCATAAGCCGCCTCCAATGTCGCTTTAGAGAATTTGGCAGTACGTCCAACCAGCCTCACAACCGCAAAGCACGTGTAACCACGCCAGCCAAGGACATCCACATCCGGCTTCTTCACCTTCGGGATTGTGAAATCCAGATTAGGGCCTAATGAATTTATTTCAATTGACTGATTTCCTTACATGAACTGTAACTCAGTAAAATAGTTGAAATTGTTGCATGTTGCGTTTATATTTTTGTTCAGTATACATATACAGTGTGGCTGATTATATGTTGGCTCGGGGCCAGCAGCTAAACTACTGTATTATAACAAAGAGTTGCATGATAATATGGTAGCCTAGGTTAGCATTAGTGCTAAGGTGTATGAGGAGTGATCATTGTCTGTCAGCAGAGCACAAATTGGGACAGCTTGGGAAAATGTCTGTATGTTGTTTAGCCCTCCTTTTTCGTTTCACTGAAACCAAGAATGTAAATTATCGTTTCCTTGTGCTTTATAGCAAGAGCTATCTAAATACTGCACTGTACTGACTGGGTAACTGGAAATGCAGGTTATACAAGACAATGCTTTCTGGCATTAATTTGTTTGCAGAATGAGAGGTGTGTCTCACGCCCATTGGCTCTGCTCTCCACTGCAGCATGTAATACAGCTATTAGAGACTCTATTCAACACCCCCATTTCTAATCTCATACACATCTATTCTTCTCTCTCTCTCTCTCTCTCTCTCTCTCTCTCTCTCTCTCTCTCTCTCTCTCTCTCTGACACACATATACACAAACATTTATTCACAACCACACATCATGCACACGATTAAGAAGTTAAGCGATTTAAATTAAGAGAAGTACTGTGGTGTGGTTTCTCAAATATGGCCCAAAAAGGGCATTCTCTAATCCAATACAGTTCAAATGCCAATCGTTGTTACTGGTTTATTAATACTGCCTTCCTAAATCCAATAAATGTCAATGTGAATAGGTGCACTTGCATATTTCTACCTGAAGATGGCACTACCTGCACAAGCAGGCTACATTTCTCAGCTGTGACTTCAGAAGTGTCTTTATACTACTGTTTACATCTCTTCACATCTCTGCATGAACTCAAAGAATAACAAAGACTGAAGCTTTCTAGTTAAGTTATATTATGAGCTATAGAGTGTGTAGTAATATTAAATGATCATCAGATCTGTACCTTGCAAGAGATCAAATGAAGTATACATTTACAGCTCATTCTCAAAAACTCAAACCTAGCACCTAACAGTGGGGGACTCAATTTGCTGAGGAAGACCATATATTGTGCTGTATATCAAAACTGTGCAAACAAGTTTCAGATGTTTGAGGCCTGACTGAAAATGAAATATTGCAAGGCCTTTTTGTGGCACTTTTCTCACGTTTTAATAAATTCCATTGTGATTGCTGAAGCATGGCTATGTTTTGTCAGTCAGACCTGTACAGCATCCATATTAGGAAGGAGATTTGGTCTGAGTACTAAGAGAGTTTGGTCTGAGAACTGATGGAGTTTGGTCTGACAATTGAGGAAGTTCCTAATATGGATACCGTAATATTTTGATTTCCAAGGTGTTCCTCTGTTCAGTTAGTGCTCCAGGCAGACCTCTAGCTGCAGGGGCGATGGTGATGAACTGATGGCTGGAGGGATGGCTGGAAGAGGGAGTTACAGAGAGTTGGAGCAACCCTGGAGAAGGCCCTGTCGCATAAGCTCTGGAGCTTCTATCTGGGGATGACAAGGTGGCAGGGGCGACCCATAACTCTTTCCTCAGTACCGTGAGAGGTGTGCTCACTCAGCTATTCTGCTATAAGGCCACATCTGGTATACCTACAGAGATGAGGGAGGGAGCTTAGACTTTGAAGTTTAAAGCGGGAGGTAGGCTAAGAAGTGCTGAGCGCTATTGTAGCCCTGTATACATCACATCACATTCTATTCCATGTAATTTGGCACTTGAAAGTATTGGACTCTCACTCTAAATCTTGGGATATATGGGTGTGTATTTTTTCTGCCCCCAAAGATTTGGAGATTAAAATAGTGATAATTTTTTTCAGCGATCTCTAGGCGCAAAGTTTTCCAGCCAACTTGATGTTGAGACGTTGAATCTTACTAATATCCACTAGAGGGCCTCGTTGACCCCCTTGTTGTCATGATGGGCTCGCTTAGGAACATCTGCTGGAGTTATGACTTCATCCTCATGGCCAAGTATGAGGGGGAGACAGCTTACATCAGTCGCGCCTGCTCCAAGGTCAGTTTTGATATGAGCTGTATATTACCACTCCTCTGGATATTTTTTTCAGAAAACATGAGCTTCTGATATCATCAATTAGAAAGTCTCTCTCTCTATCACAATCTCAAGAACACACACAGACACGCATTCACTGAGTGTACAAAACATTAGGAACACCTTCCTAATATTGAGTTGCACCCCCTTTTGCCCTCAGAACAGCCTCAATTCGTCAGGGCATGGACTCTACAAGGTGTTGAAAGCGTTCCACAGGGATGCTGGCCCATGTTGACTCCAATGCTTCCCACAGTTGTGTCAAGTTGGCTGGATGTCCTTTTGGTGGTGGACCATTCTTGATACACACAGGATACTGTTGAGTGTGAAAAACCCAGAGGGCTGCAGTTCTTGACAAACTCAAACTGGTGCGCCTGGCACCTACTACCATACCCCGTTCAAAGGCACTTAAAAATGTGTCTTGCCAATTCACTGTCTGAATGGCACACACACAATCCATGTCTCAATTGTCTCAAGGCTTAAACATAATTATTTAACCTGTGTCCTCCCCTTCATCTACACTGATTGAAGTGGCTTTAACAGGTGACATCAATAAGGGATCATAGCTTTCACCTGGTCAGTCTGTCATGGAAAGAGCAGGTGTTCCTAATGTTTTGTACACTCAGTGTATATGTATATATCCATATGTTCATGTGTCTGTGTACATATGTGTCAGAACGTACACACACACACAAACACACATGTGCGTGCATATTCATCGTTTTTTCCACAACGCCCCGAGCAGAGCTGAGAATGTGTGAGTCAATATGGACGGATATGAGAGCGGACAGGTTTACGACAGCCAGCAGGGCACTGCAGCATCAGACCAAGGCAACATTTGAATATTACATTAGACCATCCCAGGACCCTGCAGGCTCTGCAGCAGAGCTTCTGCCCAACCCAACCCTTCTCTCTCAGTGAGAGAATATACACCATTCTGGGTTATGACTAGCCTTGATTTCCAGTCTTTCACATAGATGTAGGTATAGGTCGTTTTTCAGAAACAATTGTCTGACTTGAAGAGACTAGGTTAAGGCCATTCTCGCTGCTCTCGTGTCCAGCCTACCAAAACCAGAATGTTTATTTTGAAACAATGTAACCACAAAATCATGTTCTGTGAAATGTGTTTGGTAAAATGATATACCGGTATTAAAAATGTGTAACATGTAACGTAATAATAATAATAATACATGGGACTTATATAGCGCTTTTCAAGGATCCAAAGTCACTTTACAATTGTAGAAATGAAACATAAAACAGGAATCAAAACAAAACAACATCAGACTAAACAAAAACATGAACAAAGATGGGGGTGGGCTCAAGGAAGGGAAAGAGTGTGACTGTAAGTCGCTCTGGATAAGAGCGTCTGCTAAATGGCTAAAATGTAAATGATGTATCAGTGTATGGGGAGGGTAGGGTTGGGGTTTGGATATGAACCCGGTTTAGGGTAAGGGGTAGGGTAAGAGTTTGGGTTAGGTGGTGCTCAGTATGGTGGAGAGGAGTGTCTTTGTAGTATTCAAAGAAAGCGTTCCAAAAGGGTTCTGCGGCTGTCCCCATAGGAGAACCCTTTGAAGAACCCCTTTTGGTTCCAGGTAAAGCTTTTAGGTTCCATGTAGAACCCTCTGTTCTACCTGGAACCAAAGGGGTTTTACCTGGAACCAAAAGGGGTTCTTCAAAGGGTTCTCCTATGGTGACAGCCTAAGAACCCTTTTTGGTTCTAGTGAGCACTTTTTTTCTAAGAGTGTATTGCTTTGCTTGTATGTGTTTGTGGGGGTGGGGGCTTAAGGGTAGGCCTTGTCAAAGAGGTCGGGCTTTAGGAGTGACTGAAAGATGGTGATGGACTGATGGCTGGAGGGATGGCTGGAAAAAGGGAGTTACAGAGACTTGGAGCAACCCTGGAGAAGGCCCTGTCGCATAAGCTCTGGAGCTTCGACCTGGGGATGACAAGGTGGCCTGCTGTGGTGGAATGGAGTGCATGTGTGGGTTGGTAGGGGAGAAGAAGGTCTGAGAGGTAAGGGAGGCAAGTAGGTCAGAAGGAAGATCTTGTAATCAATGCGTTGGGAGACAGGGAGCCAATGGAGTTCACGGAGGATAGGGGTGATGTGCTGCCAGGACTTAGTGTGGGTGAGTCAGGCTGCAGAGCTTTGAACCATTTGGAGCTTATGGAGGGAGCTTGAGTTGATACCAGAGAGTAGTGATAATGATTCTAACAATTCTAACACGCTGTTTATTATTCAGCAATCAAATGATTCATCTTTTCCCATGACTAAGGTCTGCTAACCACAGGCAGCTTATGTGTGTCGGTGTAAACGTGATGACAGGATTAACTAGCTGCTACTGCAGGGTTGAGGAAACTGGACTCCTGCTGTTCTATGGCTGACTGAGGAGAGCCTGACCACAAACACTCATTCTGGACAGGACCCAAAACCACAGGGCTGTTGTAGGAGGTTGGGGCATGCACAAGCAGGAGATAAATACAGACTACCAAAGGAGTTGGGGAAAATGGAATTAGCACAAAGGAGTGCAAGTGAATGGGAGTTTAGAAGGATTGTCAAAGAAGAAAATAAACTGAGCCTTTAAAAAAGTATATTGGAAATGTAAACCGTATTACAGAGAGAAAGGGAAAAGGCACGGGCCTAAAGAGAGATAGGAGAATGATTTTAGAAAGTGCAAATGAAGAATAGAGACGGATGCAATGAGAAAGTACAATAGAAATGCATGTAAATGTATGACAGAGAAAAAGGACGAGAGAGAGAGAGAGTTAGGCTTAACATGTGGTGTTTTGCAGGCCTGACTGACTCTGAAAAGGTAAATGAGAACTGAAATGAACACGAGGCACATCTGGCTGCGTGGTTGAGTTGCGGCCGCAGTTTATCTGACTGGACACAAAGGGCATGAGTCACTAGCCGTTTCCATCAGAGCAGAGGTCTAACTAGACTACAGTGACCTGTGTTTCAACAACAGTGGGCTGAGTAAGAGACCTGACTACAGACGCATACAGACAGGCAGAGCAGGACTCGCGAAACAATACCAAGCTGTGTATTCATCGGACACGTACAGTAGATTGGCCTTCACCGATAAAAAACTGAACCCAGTGTGTTCTTGGTAGCTAAACCCAGACACATTCTGTTTAGCTACCAAAGGAACAATGCAAGAGGGGATTGGTTCACCACTATCAGCCTCTCCAGTGCAAAACATGCAAATCTCTGTGGTAGACTGCAATCGTCATAGAATCTAGAGATATTAATGTTTGAAATAGGCTGTTTCAAGATTACTATTGAGTTCTACTATAATAGGGACTATAGCGTGAATTATGATGAGGTTATGGTATGGCTGGATATACAGTACCAGTCAAAAGTTTGGACACACCTACTCATTCAAGGGTTTTTCTTTATTTTTACTATTTTCTACATTGTAGAATACTAGTGAAGACATCAAAACTATGAAATAACACCAATGGAATCATGTAGTAACCAAAAAAGTGTTAAACAAATCAAAATATATTTTAGATTTTAGATTCTTCAAATTGCAACCCTTTGCCTTGATGACAGCTTTGCACACTCTTGGCATTTTCTCAACCAGCTTCACCTGGAATTATTTTCCAACAGTCTTGAAGGAGTTCCCACATATGCTGAACACTTGTTGGCTGCTTTTCCTTCACTCTGCCGTCCGACTTATCCCAAACCATCTCAATTGGGTTGAGGTCAGGGGATTGTGGAGGCCAGGTCATCTGATGCAGCACTCCATCACTCTCCTTCTTGGTAAAATAGCCCTTACACAGCCTGGAGGTGTGTTGGGTCATTGTCCTGTTGAAAAACAAATGATAGTCTCACTAAGCCCAAACCAGCGTGTCGCTGCAGAATGCTGTGGTAGCCATGCTGGTTAAGTGTGCCTTGAATTCTAAATAAATCACAGACAGTGTAACCAGCAAAGCACTTCCACACCATAACACATCCTCCTCCATGCTTTACGGTGGGGACAACACATGCGGAGATCATCCGTTCACCCATACCGCATCTCACAAAGACACGGCGGTTGGAACCAAAAATCTCAAATTTGGACTCCAGACCAAAGTACAAGTTTCCACCGGTCTAATGTCCATTGCTCGTGTTTCTTGCCCCAAGCAGGTCTCTTCTTATTATTGGTGTCCTTTAGTAGTGGTTTCTTTGCAGCAATTCGACCATGAAGGCCTGATTCACACAGTCCCCTCTGAACAGTTAATGTTGAGATGTGTCTGTGACTTGCACTCTGTGAAGCATTTATTTGGGCTGCAATTTCTGAGGCTGGTAACTCTAATGAACTTATCCTCTGCAGCAGAGGTAACTCTCGGTCTTCCATTCCTGTGGCGGTTCTCATGAGAGCCAGTTTCATCATAGCGATTGATGTTTTTTGTGACTGCACTTGAAGAAACGTTCAACGTTCTTGAAATGTTCTTCATGTCTTAAAGTAATGATGGACTGTCAATTCTCTTTGCTTATTTGAGCTGTTCTTGCCATAATATGGACTTTGTCCTTTACCAAATAGGGCTATCTTCTGTATACCCCCCTACCTTGTCACAACACTACTGATTTTAAGAAGGCACACCTGTTAATTGAAATGCATCCAGGTGACTACCTCATGAAGCTGGTTGAGAGAATGTCAAGGGTGTGCAAAGCTGTCATCAAGGCAAAGGTGGCTATTTGAAGAATCTCAAATATAAAATGTGTTTTGATTTGTTTAACACTTTTTTGGTTACTACATGATTCCATATGTGCTATTTCATAGTTTTGATGTCTTCACTATTATTCTACAATGTAAAAAAATTTAAAAATAAAGAAAAACCCTCGAATGAGTAGGTGTCCAAACTTTTGACTGGTAGTGTAGAAATGAACCCAAAGGGTAATTTAGGGTCAAGCTCCGCACCAGACTGACTCTCTGTTGGGAGTGCACACAGCAAAGACCATTCCTCCTCTATGGGTGGTTGTGGACATTGGCATTTGTAACAGACATCTTCCAACATAGTACAAAAGAATGCACTCATAAGGCCTCATCTCAATAAGCCTTTGTCTGAATCTGAACTGCACAATAAAATAACATCACCAGGAAAGATGAGCGAAACAAATAACAATTGTACTTGTTTTGGGGGATGGAAGGAAGAAGTGGGCGATTGTGAAGTTTCTCCACGTCAGAGATCATAAGGAGAGGAGTGGGATGGGGAGAAACAAAGAGACTTGTGATGATGCTTGTTTTTAGGAGAGCGGCTTGGACCGCCTCCCCTCATATCTGAGAGAGGAGTGGGCCTGTGCATGTGCATGTGTATGTGTGTATGTGTGTGTGTGCGTGTGCATGTGTGTGTGCATGCGAAGTGTGTGTGTCTGCATGCGTTTTTGTAGCTCTAAATACATTTACATTTACATTTTAGTCATTTAGCAGACGCTCTTATCCAGAGCGACTTACAGTTAGTAAATACACAGTATCCCTTTGAAGTGAAGCTCCAGAACAATTCCAGTTTCTAATTAATCCCAATTTGCATTATGTATCTACATTGATATCAATCTTTAGACAACTAAAGCAATCCTAATACAGTGCGTTTCTTCTAATTATTGTATTTCCATTATCAGAGAGAATGAGAAGAGAGAGAGAGAATGAGAAGAGAGAGAGAGAATGAGAAGAGAGAGATAGAGAATGAGGAGAGAGAGAGAAGGCTTAGCCAGCAGACTACATCATGGGAACGTTGCATGTTAGTGTGGAGTCAAGGCCATCCAAGATTAGAGCTCTCTTCATGATGATGATTTATTTAAATGAACCACATTTACGGGTCCTTTGGCAACCAGAAGTCTGTATATACTTGGACAGTAGCCTACACTACAGAGTACATTAAAAGCTGGCAAGGTTGTACAGTAGCTGAATATCACATGTACAGATACATTCATGTACAGTATCGTATGACACATATGGTAGAACGTTTAGCTGTGCACTAGTCTGTATCTGTGTAGTATTCCACATGTCCTAGGCAAACATATACCGTAGATAGTTTCTATCATGCTATCAACTATCATGACTCATTGTATATTTGTATGTATATTGTTACTTATTAATAACCATAACTTATGTAATGTGAGGCTAACACAGTCTACTGTGCTAAACAGTAACTTTCCTAGCCTGTTCCCAGATTTGTTTGTGCTATATAGCCAACTCCTATGGTCATTGTCATGCATAACGACCATAGGAGTTGGCAATACAACACACACAGATTTGGGACAAGGCTATAAAGAGTTAGATAAAGTTCTGGGTAGTTTCCATGGTGACAGGTGTCATCAGTCCAACCGTGATGGGGACACTCACTCTGGTGGATGTACAATACAGTGAAATCAGAAACAGACTCTATCTCAACCAGTCAGACAGATCAAAATGATTGATGAGCCTGTCTACATGTAGAAATGTTAAAGAACTTGTCTTAGTGCCAGCTCTGTCTCTTATTAATGACTGATGTAATTCCAACGTCTTATTCAATATTAACTTAGTCCTCCACCATGGCTTTTGAAATATTCCGTGCAGTTTAATCTAGAGTGGGTAATACTTTTACTTTGACATGAATTAAGTATTTAAGTATTTTGGGATTAGATTCCACACGAGACTGTCGATTACTGTTGACTTGGTGTGACACTGCCACAAGTGTGAGTTGATAGGCACATACAAACATACTTATGACTGCTTTAAATAATAATAATAAATGTTATTAAACTTCTATAGTGCTTTTCATAGAATCTCAAAGCGCTTCAAGAGCAAAAAACATACTGTAAATGTACTGTATCTGCCAGTTCTGACTGCATTATTTGCACTGGCAATTCAAAGATGGCTGCCAATGCCATTTCTGGTGCACGTCCATTTAAGGTTTTGCATTATGCTTAATTGTTGACAATATGACCGAGTGGTGCAAATTAGCGTTCGATTTGAGCACGGCACGACTCCCTCACCGGCTTCACCCGGTCACGTGACGTGCCATTACCCCGGTTCAACCTGGGGCAGTTTAATCGATTTGCCTCATTGGTTACAATATATACTTATTTTGCTTACATAATATCACTTTACCAGTCTTGCTTTTGTTGCTCTCATATTGACACATTATTTCCTTGAACTTTTAAATTGTAACTTAATTTGAGATCTAAGCTGATTGTTACACTGGCTACTACTGTAGTGTTCTTCTGAGGTGTAAGTAAGGTAAACAAACAGGAACACACACACATATTCATGCCAGCTCAGGTCCAGCTTTAGAGTGAGGTTGTGAACTGTGTTGGTTTCATGTGCCAGACTTGCTGACTTTTTATTATCATTAAAGATAGACTATCTGTCCGGCTATATTTCACCTTGACTCCATGCCAAAGCTTCTAAACTAACCCTACTGGTGTGCCTGTGCCAGTCATTCACAGTGGAGGAGTTTGGGGAGTGACGCAACAGGCTTAAATGGCTGAAGGGTATCGAACTTAGGTCATGCAGGCCAAACACCTCGCCAGACAGACATCAACCATGAGCAAAGCTCTACCTTCATTAGGATAAAGCCTGGTCCCAGATCTGTTTGCACTATCTTGCCTGTTCCTATGTACATTGTCATGTGACCAGTGTACGCAGAGGCATGTAAGAGTGGAGTTTGGAAGAAATGCTAACATTAATAGAAGTGGATTATTACTGTAACAACACTGAGGGATGGAATTACAATGAACTTGTCCTGAATACGACAGCATTCTTATCTCAATAATACCTGTATATCCAGGCTTATGATATGGGGCATACACAAGCACCTCTTCTAAATACCCTGGCTTGTTGTACTCATCACCATAGCTGAATGCCAGGATAAAGTCAGTGAGAGAGAGAGAGCACACTAAAAGCCTATCTGAAGAGGTGAGCCCGGCTCCCTTCACTCCACAGCTCTTTGATGCCTACATGTCTCTCTTTTCCTGCTAATATCATAGGCCCTCTGGGAACTGCCAGAGCAGCACACTCCATCAGTTATCCTACTCATCAACACACACATCTATGATCACACACCAGTAGCGTAGCCAGAAATGTGTTGGTGGTTGGGCCCATAGAAACTGAATTAATAGAATGTGATTGGAACCTCTAACCCTGGCAATTTGACCGGTAAAGTCATCATGGGTACACTCACAATGGCTG
Source organism: Coregonus clupeaformis (assembly GCF_020615455.1). NCBI lineage: Eukaryota > Metazoa > Chordata > Actinopteri > Salmoniformes > Salmonidae > Coregonus > Coregonus clupeaformis. The sequence continues at coordinate 96,521 of NW_025535111.1, forward strand.
CCTGGTACTTTGATGCAATAATTTCCATGGTAATGTAGAATGTTCATTCAAATGATGTTAACTGATGTGGCTCATGCGATGGAATATACACTATATGGCCAAAAGCATGTGGACACCTGCTCATCGGACATCTCATTCCAAAATCATAAGCATTAATATGGAGTTGGTCTCTCCTTTGCTGCTATAACAGCCTCCACTCTTCTGGGAAGGCTTTCCACTAGATGTTGGAACATTGCTGCGGGGACTTGCTTCCATTCAGCCACAGGAGCATTAGTGAGGTCGGGCACTGATGTTGGGCGATTAGGCCTGGCTCGCAGTCGGCGTTCCAATTCATCCCAAAGGTGTTCGATGGGGTTGAGGTCAGGGTTCTGTGCAGGCCAGTCAATTTCTTCCACACCGATCTCGACAAACCATTTCTGTATGGACCTCGCTTTGTGCACGGAGGCATTGTCATGCTGAAACAGGAAAGGGCCTTCCTCAAACTGTTGCCTCAAAGTTGGAAACACATTTTACATTTACATTTACATTTACGTCATTTAGCAGACGCTCTTATCCAGAGCGACTTACAAATTGGTGCATTCACCCTATAGCCAGTGGGATAACCACTTTACAATTTTGTTATTTTTTTATTTTATTTTTTGTTTTGTTTTGTTTTTCTTTCTTTATTTTTTATTTATTTTTTAGGGGGGGGGGGGGGGTAGAAGGATTACTTTATCCTATCCCAGGTATTCCTTAAAGAGGTGGGGTTTCAAATGTCTCCGGAAGGTGGTGAGTGACTCCGCTGTCCTGGCGTCGTGAGGGAGCTTGTTCCACCATTGGGGTGCCAGAGCAGCGAACAGTTTTGACTGGGCTGAGCGGGAACTATGCTTCCGCAGAGGAAGGGGAGCCAGCAGGCCAGAGGTGGATGAACGCAATGCCCTCGTTTGGGTGTAGGGACTGATCAGAGCCTGAAGGTACAGAGGTGCCGTTCCCCTCACAGCTCCATAGGCAAGCACCATGGTCTTGTAACAGATGCGAGCTTCAACTGGAAGCCAGTGGAGTGTGCGGAGGAGCGGGGTGACGTGAGAGAACTTGGGAAGGTTGAACACCAGACGGGCTGCGGCATTCTGGATGAGTTGTAGGGTTTAATGGCACAGGCAGGGAGCCCAGCCAACAACGAGTTGCAGTAATCCAGACGGGAGATGACAAGTGCCTGGATTAGGACCTGTGCCGCTTCCTGTGTAAGGCAGGGTCGTACTCTCCGAATGTTGTAGAGCATGAACCTGCAGGATCGGGTCACCGCCTTGATGTTAGCGGAGAACGACAGGGTGTTGTCCAGGGTCACGCCAAGGCTCTTCGCACTCTGGGAGGAGGACACAACGGAGTTGTCAACCGTGATGGCGAGATCATGGAACGGGCAGTCCTTCCCCGGGAGGAAGAGCAGCTCCGTCTTGCCAAGGTTCAGCTTGAGGTGGTGATCCGTCATCCATACTGATATGTCTGCCAGACATGCAGAGATGCGAAACACAGAATCATTTAGAATGTCATCGTATGCTGTAGCATTAAGATTTCCCTTCACTGGAACTAAGGGGCCTAGCTCGAACCATGAAAAACAGCCCCAGACCATTATTCCTCCTCCACCAAACTTTACAGTTGGCACTATGCATTGGGGCAGATAGCGTTCTCCTGGCATCAGCCAAACCCAGATTTGTCTGTCAGACTGCCAGATGGTGAAGCGTGATTCATCACTCCAGAGAACACGTTTCCAATGCTCGAGTCCAATGGCGGTTCTTGTGCTGACGTTGCTTCCAGAGTCAGTTTGGAACTCAGTAGTGAGTGTTGCAACCGAGGACAGACGATTTTTACGCGCTACGCGCTTCAGCACTCGGTGGTCCCGTTCTGTGAGCTTGTGTGACCTACCACTTCCTGGCTGAGCCGTTGTTGCTCCTAGACGTTTCCACTTCACAATAACAGCTCTTAGTTGACCAGGGCATCTCTAGCAGGGCAGAAATATATCGAACTGACTAGTTGGAAAGTTGGCATCGTATGACGGTGCCACGTTGAAAGTCACTGAGCTCTTCAGTAAGGCCATTCTACTGCTAATGTTTGTCTATAGAGATTGCATTGCACCTGTCAGCAATGGGTGTGGCTGAAATAGCCGAATCCACTAATTTGAAGGGGTGTCCACATACTTTTGTATATATTGTGTATTCTTTTGAAACGTCAGTTGAATTGAATCAACAAATCACAGCACAAATTGATGGGTACACTTTCTGCTTGTACTTCCTGCTTTGCTCCTATGGGTACACTTGCAATGGCCGCCAGTCCACCCATTATGCAATAATTTACTTGAATGGGGACGCCCGTTCTATTCATTCTATTTCTATGGGTGGGAAAACATTTTGGGGGCCAAAAAAGTAATATATGTAGGTAGTATTTTTTTTGGGGGGGCAGCTAACTTCCTGCAATGCTACAGATTTTGCCATGGGGCAAAGAGAATAAACTGCATCTTTATAGCTAATCCCATGCTATTCTACACATTTTGCCATGAAGTTGAGAGAAAATGTTGCTGTTTTAAAGCTAATTAAAGCTATAATATAGGTGTGTGGACAGTGAAAAAGGCACTGGATTATGAGCTGTCTTGTTTCCTAAATGAATAAATTAAGTAGGCAGTGGCATGGTGCATATAGCCTCAATGCGGTCATATTCATGCCTTATTGGGGGTGTGGCTTTCAGTTAGTTATTTTGGGCCACCCATCCCTTGAGAGTACATTTTATTCCAGTTCATCTGAATGTCATTCCAGTAAACTGCTTGCTATTAATTATATCTGATGATGTTTGCATGTTTAGGTAAAAAGACAAATAATGTCCCGTTTGGAACACTGACAAGTAAAGAGCATTAAAATAATATCTCTCTATATATCTTTTTTGCTCAATCTGATTGGGTGGGACTGGCTCCCCACTGGGTGGGCCCGGCCTACACACCTGTCACACACACATGATCACACTCCTGTACCAGCCAGGTCGCTCAAGATCCACTGCGAAATTTGACATCTGTCCAGGTAAGCAGGACGTCGGGAGATGACTTCAAAACCGGCCACTAGGGGCAGCGGTGATCGCTATTACCGTCTAGGGTGTTGTGGACAGGGATGGCGAATGGGTGTAAGATGCAAGCTTTGGCTCAGAGGATTGCATGTTCAATCCCATTGCTAGGCACTCATTTTTTTAACCCTATCCCAAACCCTAACCCTTAACTTAACCTTCGAAATTTGACGTTTACGCGCACACACACAGGATCACATGCAGGTACAGCCACACACACTTAAAAATGTCACAAAGACACACAAATAATCACATGCACACACACACACACACACACACACACACACATATACACACACACACACACACACACACACACACACACACACACAGACACACACACAAACACATACTTAAAAACTGGCATATAAAGCCCCAGGGGAGCAGGGTGTGGAGGATGGGGTGATAGGGGGAGGAAGAGAAGAGACAGTCCAACACCAACACGACCCCCTCGTGAACCTGGCATTTCCTCTTCCCTCCTTCTCTTATCTCTTTTCATCCCTCTCTCATTTTCTCCCAGATTTTTTCACCTTCGCATGCTGACACAGCTGCAAGTCTGTGAGACTCGGCCCCCTCTCTGACAAACTTTAAACTTTATTTGTCCGTGGGTTTGTGTTTCTGTGTGTATGCAATATATTGGTGAGGAGTGAGGAATGCAACATTCTTGCAGATAGTGAATAACTGAACACCGATACTCAATGACTCAAATCCACGTCAATGAAAAGTGCTCTGTCAATATGCCAGTTCAAACAGTCAGTATCAATGGAGGCAAAACGCATCAATGAGGTTAAATTAACTTCCCCAACACTACTGTAGGAGTTACAGTGGAACGCCATCATATCCTTCCTCAGAGAGAATGTTGTCTAGTGATTCACATGCTTTGTTCACTTGTCGGTAGTCACATTCATTCAGTGAATTTGCCGTTATTGTTTGGCAACTCACTCTGTTGATACCAGATTCAGGGAATTGAATTGAAGTGTGATTCCAGTAACTGATAAATTGGGAATGGCAGGGAGGAAGTGAGCTCACCAAGGGGTGGGGTCTGTCTGTATTAGTGTTATTTTCCTCCATTCATGAATCAATGGACTGGATTTCCACACGGCCTGTTTTCAAGGCCAGTTTTGGCGTCAGAATCAGAACTGTTTTCCTATCCAATTTTGAGCATTAAACAAATACCATCTTATAGAGTGTCCCACTCCCAACTCCTTACACAGTGAAGAGTGGGCAATACAGGTACAAAAAATCCTGATACTAAATAAACAGAGACTAAAGCTGGACCTTAGCTGGCATTAATGTGTGTGTGTAACGATCCCGGCAGTCTGAGTCGGGTCCTGTCTGGTGACTAGTGTTTCCTGTTCGTAGTCTCCAGTTTCCCGAGGGTTCGGGAACGCTCCGGGGAGCTCTCTTGTGTTCCGCACCTGCATCCCGTCAGCAATCTGCACACCTGGCCCTCATCATCACCCTTTTTAGGCTCTGGCCAAACATCCAGTTCCTGCCGGATCGTTAGCCATGAACATCACACGTCCGGAACCTTCACCCCACCTCTGCCTGATGGTCGGCGGCTGCCGAGCCATCACTGGACCCAGTACTGCACCCCCAACTACTCAACCACGCCGCCCGCTCTGTCCCTGGATTATTCTGCACCTTTTGTCGTATCTAATAAACCCTCACCTTCGTTCAACTCTCCTTGTCCTGGTCTGCTTTTGGGTTCTGGCTGAGGGAACTGTGACAGAACGATCCGGCCAAATATGAACCCAGCGGACCTGGACTCTGTTCGCCATGCCATTACCCAGCAGGAGAAGATGTTGGGCCATCATAGCATGGTACTACAGGAGATCGCGTTGTCAGTTCGGAACCTTTCTACCGGCCTGACGGAGGTCCAGAACCAACGCCAGTGTCCGGTGGAGGACTCACTACCGGTTTCACCCATCTCGCCTGCCGCTTCTGAAGTTGTGTCCCTCCGTGAGCCCAAGGTTCCGACGCCGGAGAAATATGAGGGGGAGCTGGGAAGATGCCGTTCCTTCCTTATGCAGTGTGGATTAGTGTTCGATCTACAGCCCTACTCTTATGCCACTGACAAGGCTAGGATAGCCTTTTTGATTGAGTTGCTGCGTGGTCGAAGCGCTGGAGTGGGCTTCAGCCGTTTGGGAACGACAGGATCCCTGCATGGCTTCATACCAGGGGTTCACGGCCGAGATGAGGAAGCTCTTCGACCATTCCGTCCGAGGGAGGGACGCAGCTAGGCGTCTGTTTTCTCTTCACCAAGGAACTGCGCAGCGTGGCCGACTTCGTGATCGAGTTCAAGACGTTGGCTGTGGAGAGTGGGTGGAACGAGGAGTCTTTGCAAGCGGCCTTTTACCAGGGCCTGTCGGAGCAGCTCAAGGATGAGTTGATCTCCTATCCGGAGCCTAGTGACCTGGACAGCTTGGTAGCCTTGTCTATTCGGGTGGATAATCGAGTCCGAGAGCGAAGGAGGGAGAAGCAATGGGGTCCGTCCAATCGATCAGCTTCTCAGTTCCCAGTCGGGTCGGGTGGTGGACCAGAACACGTCGATCATTCTCCACCACTAAGGATTAGTGGAGAGGACCTCTCTCCCGATTCTGAACCCATGCAAGTGGGGCGGCACGGGTTAACCAAGGAGGAGCGTCAACATAGACGTAAGACCAACTGCTGCCTCTACTGTGGTCGCTCGGGACATTACATCTCCACTTGTTCCCGGCGGTCGTCAAACTGCCCGGCTCGCTAAAGTTGGGAGGACTTTTAGCGAGCCAGTTTCAACCTCTTAGTACCTCTGTCAGACCCCGCTTCCCGGCTACCCTTGTGAACAGGAATCAGAGCTTAGCGCTTAACGCTTTTATCGATTCAGGTGCCGATGGAAGTTTTCTTGATGCCGAGTTGGTGGAACAGCTGGGGCTTTCCAAGGAGCAATTGCCGGAAGCCATTGAAGCGACCACTCTGAACGGCAGTAGTCTGGCACGTATCACGATGAGGACTGAACCGGTTAAGATGCGGTTGTCGGGGAATCATTCTGAGATGATTTCATTTTTCATTCTGCCGTCTTCCCATGTTCCTCTGGTCCTTGGATACCCCTGGCTGAAGGAACACAATCCCACGTTCGATTGGGTGACGGGCAAGGTAACGAGTTGGAGCCTTGATTGTCATGCTAACTGTCTCAAGACTGCCTGCCCCCATTCGGTTCCCAGTCAGGTGATTGAGGCTAAACCCCCAGATTTGTCCCTGGTTCCCGAGACATATCACGATTTGGGGGAAGTTTTCAGTAAGCAGAAGGCTCTGTCACTTCCTCCCCACCGACCATATGATTGTGCCATCAACCTGGTTCCTGGAGCTGTCTACCCCAAGGGAAGGTTATACAGTATCTCCCGACCTGAACGTGAGGCGTTGGAGACCTACATCAAGGAGTCCCTAGCTGCTGGTCTCGTTCGTCCCTCGTCATCACCCCTGGGGGCAGGATTCTTCTTTGTGGGAAAGAAGGATGGTTCTCTTCGACCGTGTATTGATTATCGGGGGTTGAATGACATCACGGTCAAGAACAAGTATCCCCTGCCCTTGATGAGTTCTGCCTTCGACTCCTTACAGGGTGCTACAGTGTTCACCAAGCTAGACCTACGCAATGCGTATCACCTGGTCCCGGATCAGAGAGGGGGACGAGTGGTTGACGGGTTTCAATACACCGATGGGTCACTTCGAGTATCAGGTGATGCCGTTTGGACTGACCAATGCTCCAGCGGTATTCCAGAGTATGGTGAACGACGTCCTGAGAGATATGATCGGTCTCTTCGTGTTTGTTTACCTGGATGACATTCTGATCTTCTCGAAGGAACCTTCCGACCACGTCCAGCATGTCCGGCAGGTTCTGCAGCGATTGTTGGAGAATCGCCTGTTCGTGAAGGCCGAGAAGTGCGAGTTTCACGCCCACACTACATCCTTTCTCGGGTACATCATCTCCAGGGGTGAGATTAGGATGGATCAGGAGAAGGTTAGAGCGGTTCTGGAATGGGTCCAGCCCGGTACGAGATTGCAACTCCAGAGATTTTTGGGGTTTGCGAATTTCTACCGCAGATTCATCCGGGATTACAGCCGTGTGGCCGCTCCATTAACTGCCTTGACTTCCAGTATCAGGACCTTCAAGTGGAATCCGGAGGCGGATCGAGCGTTTCTGGATTTGAAGAGGCGATTCACCAACGCACCGATTCTCTCTCAACCGGACACGGCCCGTCAGTTCGTCGTTGAAGTGGGACGCGTCTGATGTGGGAGTTGGCGCCATCCTGTCGCAGCGACGCTCCACGGACAGTAAACTCCATCCCTGCGCCTACTACTCTCGTCGCCTTTCGCCTGCGGAGAGGAATTACGATGTGGGTAACCGGGAGCTTCTCGCGGTGAAACTTGCCTTGGAGGAGTGGCGCCACTGGTTGGAGGGGCGGAGCAACCGTTTATTGTCTGGACTGACCACAAGAATCTTGCTTACGTGCAATCGGCTAAACGTCTCAACTCCCGTCAGGCCAGGTGGGCGTTGTTTTTCGGACGATTTAAGTTTGCCCTGACGTTCCGACCTGGATCTAAGAACGGCAAGGCGGACGCCTTGTCCCGGATGTTCTCCAAGACGGAGGAGAGTGGGTCCAAGACCGAGACTATTCTCCCCCGGAACTGCGTCGTGGGAGCAGTGATGTGGAAGATTGAGGAGGAGGTGCTGGCGGCCCTTCGGACTCAGCCCGGTCCCGGTAACGGTCCACCCGGTCGGTTGTTTGTGCCTGAGTCGGTTCGTCCTGCTGTCCTCAAATGGTCCCACGCCAGCAAGATGGCTTGTCACCCGGCGTGGCTCGGACTATGGCGTTTCTTCGCAGACGTTTTTGGTGGCCTGCCATGGCCGAGGATACTCGAGGTTTTGTTGCTGCCTGTCCAGTGTGTGCGCAGAATAAGAGTACCAATCGGCCCAGCTCTGGACTACTTCACCCCCCTTCCTATTCCCCGGCGTCCATGGTCGCATCTGGCCCTGGACTTCGTCACGGGGTTGCCCGCTTCTGAGGGGAACACGGTCGTTCTGACTATCGTGGACAGATTCAGCAAGTTCGCCCACTTTGTGCCTATTGCCAAGCTTCCCTCTGCCTCGGAGACGTCCGAGATCCTGGTTAGGGAGGTTTTCAGGGTCCACGGTTTGCCCAGTGATATCGTTTCCGACCGTGGCCCTCAGTTTACCTCTGCTGTCTGGAAGTCCTTCTGTTTGGCCATTGGAGCTACAGTCAGTCTCACATCTGGTTTTCACCCCCAATCCAATGGTCAGGCGGAGAGAGCCAACCAGAAGATGGAATCCACGCTACGCTGTCTGGTCTCTTCCAACCCCACCTCCTGGGCCTCTCAGTTGCCTTGGGTTGAGTATGCCCACAATACTCTCCCTACATCTGCCACTGGGATGTCTCCCTTCCAGTGCCTGTATGGCTACCAACCTCCCCTGTTCCCTTCTCAGGAGAGGGAGCTATCAGTGCCTTCTGTTCAGGCTCATATTCGTCGTTGCCACCGGACCTGGCATCGGGCCAGAAAGGCACTCCTTAGAGGTTCGGATCGGTATCAGCTCCAGGCGAATCGTCGCCGGATCCCCGCTCCCACCTATACCATCGGAGATAGGGTTTGGTTGGCCACACGGGATCTTCCGTTACGGACTGAGTCTAGGAAGTTGTTACCGAAGTTCATTGGTCCGTTTGTGGTGGAGAAGGTGATCAATCCGGTGGCAGTTCGACTCAAACTACCGAGGACGCTCAGAGTCCATCCCACCTTTCATGTCTCCTGCCTCAAGCCTGTCTTCCTCAGTCCTCTGTTGCCTCCTCCGCCTCCTCCTCCTCCTCCTCGGATGATCGGAGGTGGTCCTGCCTACACGGTGCGTCGCATCATGGATTCCAGACGGCGGGGCCGGGGTTTCCAGTATCTCGTGGACTGGGAGGGGTATGGTCCTGAAGAGAGGAGTTGGATTCCGCGGCGACAGGTCCTAGATGCTGACCTCATCAGGGATTTCTACCGCCTCCATCCTGGCGCTCCGGGAGGTCCGCCCGGTGGCGTTCAGTCGGAGGGGGGGGTACTGTAACGATCCCGGCAGTCTGAGTCGGGTCCTGTCTGGTGACTAGTGTTTCCTGTTCGTAGTCTCCAGTTTCCCGAGGGTTCGGGAACGCTCCGGGGAGCTCTCTTGTGTTCCGCACCTGCATCCCGTCAGCAATCTGCACACCTGGCCCTCATCATCACCCTTTTTAGGCTCTGGCCAAACATCCAGTTCCTGCCGGATCGTTAGCCATGAACATCACACGTCCGGAACCTTCACCCCACCTCTGCCTGATGGTCGGCGGCTGCCGAGCCATCACTGGACCCAGTACTGCACCCCCAACTACTCAACCACGCCGCCCGCTCTGTCCCTGGATTATTCTGCACCTTTTGTCGTATCTAATAAACCCTCACCTTCGTTCAACTCTCCTTGTCCTGGTCTGCTTTTGGGTTCTGGCTGAGGGAACTGTGACAGTGTGTGTGTGTGTGTGTGTGTGTGTGTGTGTGTGTGTGTGTGTGTGTGTGTGTGTGTGTGTGTGTGTGTGTGTGTGTGTGCAAGCGTGCCTGTTCTGTTTTGTGTCACTCATTGATAAGGGATTGTTTCTTCCTGGGAGAAATGAGAAGAAACTGTAGAAGGCCTCTTCTTCCTGTTTATAGCATCTGCCTTGCTAACACTTAGTCCCCCAAAAAACACAGAAAGCATGGAGAGATAAGGATGGAAAGGGGTTAAGGACGAACAGGCAGAGATAAAACAGAATTTAGGCTTGGGTGGCATAATTAGACAAGAGGTAATCTGTTACTAGTGGTATCTGAACACTAGGCCTGTTCTGATATCTAAAGACATGAGGATACTTATAAACCAGATGTCTCTGATTGCCTATTTTAGGAGAATTTGGGTAATTGCTTATCTGGATCTCTCAGAGTGATACAACAAAATCTTCAGATAAATAAAATGGCGACCACCTGTTGCCATTGGTATACATTGGTATACATTGCCACTGGATTTCTGAGCTCTATTGGTTATATCAAAGTATTTCCAAAAGTGTATTGCAATGACAAAAAATGCAAACAGTATGGGGTAAAATGTTAAGATTTACTATTTGCAACATCGGACAACTCATCTTGTAAACATCATTGGTCATTGGGAATGTATCTGATAAGAAAACAGAGGCACGAATGGAGGAAAACAATACCTACAGGCTGCCAAACTCAATGGCTGACATGGGTGAAGCCTGACCAACTATCTCCCATAAAATTACAGCAGACACTGACCATAGCATTAGCGTGGCGGCACCTCTACCCTGGACAACAACATGTTCCTGGGAGATCTGTGGCAAAGGTCAAGACAGGTTCAAGCCTATTTGACATTGTTTTAAGGTCATAAAGAGACCAACAGTTCTTTACCAATGCTTAACTTAAACCTGTCTCTAAAAATCCACGCTCGGGGCTCGGTAGATGATCAATCCAGGCTGTTCAGAAATGGAAGGGCTATGAGGAAAAGTCCACATAAAATGGTGGCATGGTCTGGTACCATTAACCCCAGTGGTCAGACTGTGGTCAGACCAAGTGGACCAGGGAGATCTTTACATTTTAGCACTTTAAAGGGTCTCTTTATGTCAACAGCCCTATTCTGGCCAACGGTGTCACTTAAAAGATGTCAGTGTTTTGGACTGCAGCATCGAAAGCAAGCAAAATGGAGGCTCCTTCTTTTAATGACCGTGTGACATTATACTTTAGGGTAGCCTGGGGTTATACAAGAGTGGAGCCAGTGAGACTGTGTGTCTGGCTGCCTACGTGTCCCCTATTTACCTCAGCCTATACCTCCCCCTCTGTGTTTCACGATGTGGGTCATTCCACACCACGCACCCCTCAGGGAAGCTCTGGACCGGTCCACATACTGCTGATTACGGGGGATTACAGTTTCCAATGGGAGCACAGTCAGATCAAAGAGCACTGCGGTGTATGGGCAACTCAATCTAAAAAGAGCCTGACTAATCAACATTTAATTCAGGGTAAAGCCTCCAGGTATCGCCGTGGGCGAGGAGCTACAGACAATGTGATTTTAATTTAGGTTGAGCAGTCAGGGACCAGGGAGAGTTTGTGCTCTTTGAAACTACACAAGGCTCCAAACTAAGGCCACCTCTATGACTGACAGGCTAGCCAGGGAACAAGGTTCTTTTTGAACAGCTACCCATAAGTGCAGCATTTGCTCAAGCACAGAATAAACAATACTCATTGCCCTCTCTCCCACTCCACACATTTGGGCCTTAGGAAGTACACAGGATTTTCAGGGTGGGGACACTTCTCGCAAGCATCCGTGAATTGGTTTCCCCACAGCGACAATCTCATTAGAAACAATCAAGCACTTCTCGATTAAATTACGATCAGGTAATACATTAAATACAGTGTTGTGAATTAAAAGGCTGCGTAGATCAAACATGGCCTAATAGAATAACATATTTGAATGAAGAAGCCAACATATTTTCCCCTGGCATTATGGCACGTCTGTGGTTTCATGGTCGTTTAAACACCAGTCAGGTTGTAACTGGTGTTTTGGCACTGATGTTGGTTACCCGATCTGGTGCTTTGAGTGCTGTTGTAAAAAGACAGGGAGTGATTTGGCACCTGGGTGTCACCTGTGATCAACCTCTGGCCTAACAGTTCTGTGCTATTACCCTCATTAATAAAGGCTAAAGATAACGTTTCCCTTGCACATGTTGACCAGACGCCTGCAGACCTCCACTGAGAGATCTACATGTACAGTAAGTGTTTGCTCTGAGCCTAAGGAAGTATGCCAGAGTTATAATAGTTGCATAATGTTAAAGATGAATGCTAAAGATTAAGAACTTTGGCCTCCGCACTAAATGAATCACTGCACATCTTTAAAGCATACTGCAACTCTTAAATCTGTACTATTTACCATCTCAATACGCAGTGGTTCCACAAAGCTACCCATGTTAGAATGAAAGAAAGGTTGAGTCGAGCTGCAAACACATATCTCCACATCTCCTGTCCCTACAAGCCATGTCCACTTAGTCCCATGTTGTGGGACAAGGTAAGTGCTGACAAGGCCTCTGTGTAGCCACATCTGACCAGCCCACTGTCCAAGGAATAACAACAGAGCAAAACACCACAGAAAGGAAGCGTAGACCCAAGCATGTTACTGCAGGTAGGGAGTGGTGGAGGGTAATGGAGAGTTAGAGGCCCATGTCTCCAGGTGGAGGACTCAGACAAATGGTAGCCAGACCGCCCAGGCCGCGTGGGGACAATAGGGCCTGTCAGAGAGCCACTCACTGTCCTCAACGCCTCTGTCACGGGACAGGTGGTAAGTGACGCCCCATCGCACGTTCGCCTTCCAGCGTCTTCCTCTAGGAGATGAGGATGAGGGTGGGGCTGGGTTGGAGGGGGAACTGGTGCACCACGGACAGACAAGCAGTGTCCTCTCTTTGTCGACTTCATTGTAGGTAGAGAGTGAATTCAAACAGGAAAAGCTAGGAGTATTGATGCATGTCATTGAGACTCCTAAAGCAAGGTGGTTGCTGCCTTGTTTGGGTTGTCAGATAGTGTGGGCTGGGTATGCAAGGGATCTTACCCAAATTACTTCAATGCTTGGTGGAAGTCATTACCATAGAAATATAATGAATAGAAAGGGCATGGAACCTCTAACCCTAGCAATTTGACTGGTAAATGTATGGGTACACTTGCAATGGCTGCCTGGTATTGTGATGCAATAATTTCCATGGTAATGTAGAATGTTGTTCAAATGATGTTAACTGATGTGGCTCATGCAATGGAATATCATTTTTGTAATGTCAGTTGAGTTGAATCAACAAATCACAGCACATATTGATGGGTACACTTCCTGCTTTTACTTCCTGCTTTGCTCCTATAGGTATACTTGCAATGGCCGCCAGTCCACCCATTATGCCATTGACTTGAATGGGGACGCCCGTTCTTTTCATTCTATTTCTGTGGTCATTACATTGTATACAGAGGTCATACATCATCTGTAAACCTGTTTAGGCTACATATGGAAGCTATTTTGGCTAAGCATGTTGCCAAAGGATAGATACAGTAGAAGTGGCTTGTCTGGGCCACGAAAACCTCCACCATATGGACTAATTGATAGTGAAGATTAGAAGAACCTAGGTGAAATGGGAGAATTTTATGGACTTGCGAAGGGAAAGCAGCAGACTTAATATAGGCCTAGATGAGGCTTCCCTCCCCTGTGTGAGGGAATTCGCCAGGATCTTTCTCCACATCCGTCCAGAGCCAGGTATTTGACAGATCCCTCCTCCTGTCCATGGGCAGTATTCTTGGATGCCTTCCGCTTTGTGATCAAGACACCTTTGATGTCTGCCGCTTCCCACAAGCTCCGTCCAGTTTCATCCTCCATTGTTTAGCTCCCCAGACCCTCTGTTGGCAAAGGTAGCTAAAGCAGGAAGAAAAACACGCCCACAGGCCTTCAAGATTCCCTGCACGAGTCTATAAATACAGCCTGAATAAAGTGAAGATATGGAAAGTGTTATTTCCAAAAATAGTATATTGAACACTCTTCAGTGAATACACTGAATAAGCTATGCCAGGGTACTAAGTCGAAGTTTGGGGTTATTGTGTTCCCACTGAGGGAAAGGTCGGTCACATTGTACTGTATAATCTACAGGTACTAACCTCCAACCATAAGTCAACAACGCTTCCCTTGGCAGAGAAAGGCATATTTCACAAAAGCTATCATAACCATGGAATATTTGCAGTAGGTAGCAGCTGGCTATGTTGGTTATGAAAAACGTGAGGGTTAAATCCACTTTCATTATGATAATGTAAACTATGGAGGGAGGGGCCGTCAACGCAAAAGCACAGGGACCTAATTCTCATGCCTGTTCCAACAAACACTCCCACTTTAACGGTTCTCAGTATTATTGCAGTTGGCCGTATTGACACCTAGCTTTGACTTGCTATTCAGCTATCACATTGACCTACATACGGACACTTATCCTGAAGTTTCCACTGTTTGTTTTCGCAGAACGCCTGCATGTGTTGCTTCCAGTTGTTTGTGTATTGAGCTGTACTCTACTCCCGAGTGGCGCAGTGGTCTAAGGCACTGCATTGCAGTGCTAGCTGTGCCACTAGAGATCCTGGTTCGAATCCAGGCTCTGTCGTAGCCGGCCGCGACCGGGAGACCCATGGGGCGGCGCACAATTGGCCCAGCGTCGTCTAGGGTAGGGGAGGGAATGGCCGGCAGGGGATGTAGCTCAGTTGGTAGAGCATGGCATTTGCAACGCCAGGGTTGTGGATTCAATAAAATAATGTATGCACTAACTGTAAGTCGCTCTGGATAAGAGTGTCTCCTAAAATGTCTGTAGGCCGAATAATAATATGCCATTTAGCAGACGCTTTTATTCAAAGCGACTTACAGTCATGCGTGCTTACATTTTTACGTATGGGTGGTCCCGGGGATCGAACCCACTACCCTGGCGTTACAAGCGCCATGCTCTACCAATTGAGCTACAGAGGACCACACGAATGACATCTGCTGCTTGACTCCAACACACTTTTCATTACGATGGCATGTCCTCTGGCTCAGCCCAGCCATGTCTGGCATTGTTTCAAGGGGACAAAGACATTCAGTTGTTCAACCAGAGGCTACGACTCCTTGAGCCAACTGGAAATACCCAGGCCTACAGAGAATGTTATCCTCCATCATGCTTCGACTTTTTTCTTCACTTCTTCCAATAATATTGTTCTTTAATAAGATAAAATATTACACATGGCACATTCCTGTCTTTCTCATCGCACGCTTCGGATTCCCAGCACCTTGTGACTGTTTTCCCTCAGTGAGCAATGGGTCTGAAACAGTGAGCCGTCTAGAGACGAGTCAGTTTGAGGATGCCTCTGACCCACAACACAGAGCTTAGCACGTCGATAGGTCTCGGCCCCAAACCTCAATCAGATCTCCACCGAGCCAGGGCTTGAGCCAAAACAACACCTCCCCCAGTCGCTATCCAGGTGAGCCAAAACAACCTTGCCACTAGCGTCAACAATTCCCGACATCTTTAGGGCTCTGGGAACTCTCACCCTCTTCTCCCTCCTTTTTTGTCTCTTTTTCTCTCCCTCGCTCTTCTTCTTGGTGAGATTACGTGTGTTTAACAAAACAACGTGGAGGCATGGTGTTCCTCAGCAGATTTTTTTTTAAATTAGGTGTTGTGACTGGGAGGAGAGGGCAGGAGACGGGAGTAAAGGTCAGAATAGAAGTACAGAGTGGAGGTATCTGGGGCATGCTAGGGTCGCACAGAATGCCACCAGGTCTGGGCTCTGGAGCCTGGCTGCCTGGACTATGTACACATGCTGAGAGAGGAATTAATAGGCAGGTCATACTGATGGAACCAAACGATTCAAAGTTCTGGACTGTTTTGTGGAAAATAGAGGGTTCAGAGGGAATGGTGGTGGGTTAGATGTGCTGTTATGACCATTAGGCCTAGATGTATACAGTGGGAAAAGTTCCCATACATAAAATAATGGGTCGGATACGATGTATACTCTCTGCTTAGTGTTATGGGTTTGCAGATCAGAGTTGTGTTTCAAGAGGGAGGATATACTGTACAGTAGGGTGGAGATTTTCAGTTGGAGACAGACCATGACAGATGCATATCAGGAAAGCCCAATGCCAAGCCATATATCCTTTCACATCATATCTGTGTCAGTGAAAGGGAAGGGGCCTGCATCCAGAAAATGCCCTGAAGGTGAAGTCAACTTTGTCTCTCCTTAATTCACCCATATTAACCATCACCAACAACTCAATGATAATGTACAGCAACCTTCATTCAAGTAATTTGCATCTAACCAGCAAACCAACCACTTGATTTGCTGGTTAGATTGATAGATTCTGGACAACAACTGGACAAGAACTGCCACAAAAGACAGATACATGGGCCATGGTGCCTCTTCTCTGTTGATTAGTGTGCAATCTCACTTCTTACGGAAGACAAACCAACTAAACATCAATGGGCCTCATGCCATTACATGATTACCTTTGTGCCTCCAAATAGCAACCATATGGCTAACAAGCAGGGGAAGATGATGGCTGTAAATGGTTGGAGTATCTGAGAGAACCCAGGCCAAGAGGCTGGCGATTTTTACATGACTTCGTCCTTTGAAGGTGTCATTCATTTTAAATGTTGATTGTGTGTTTGCGCTTGAGTTCATTGAGTTTGTAGCTGTGTGTGTGTGTGTGTGTGTGTGTGTGTAAAGACCGGCGGTAAAGACAATTTCCGGTAGGTTTAAAATAAAAATGCTGACAACCCGACATACAGTATAAGTCATTGTTCTTTACTTCTATCCTGTGTATCCGGTGTCTTAGTGAAATAAAACCTGTGCAAAGAGATAGGCAGAGCCATCTCTAATAGGCACTTCTTAAAGACACTATAGACTCTATACTGAATATACTGTAGGTTCCTTTTAGGAACATTCAGAATCAAGTGGCAACACTGACAGCTGAGAAAGTGCATAGACATGTAGTATTCGTTCCTCTCCCAAACTGTGTCACAGTAAAAGTTCAGGCAAACACTGTTAATTGCCAATGTGTCATAGATTCCTTCCTTAGGCACGGATTGGGGAAGTCACACTGGGTGAGCCCTGCGCTTAGGTTGGTAAAGGTAGGGCAGACACATCTGAGGTGGGGCACTCACATCCTGTCTGTGTGAGCCAATCACTGTCAGACAGTGGCCTCCACAGTCTAGATCCAGGCTGGATTACTTTACATTTGGGCGTCTTTGGTGGCAGCAGTGGGATCTGGAACAACTTTTTTGGACCCCCAGGGCGACCCTGTTGTCTCCCCGGCACCCCCCCCCCTCGATACGTGATTGTTCACAGCTTTCCAGGGATTATCGCCATACGTTAATAGGAGCTCAAACAGCTGACTGTCTCCAGGAATCGTGCTAGGATTTAGCCACCTGCTATGATGGCGTCTCACAACTGAGGTGGCGAGCATAGTGAGGAACAATGAGGGGTGATTTGCGTTTTGCATGATGTGCACTCCCTCCCTCGTGGGGGAAAATATGGTGACAAACAAGGTTGGGGTCTTTTGCTACCTCACAAACAGTGCCCACAGCAGGAAGTGGGGCTTCCTTGAGCCGGGGTTTGGGGCCAGAGGTCAGCCAATGGGATCAGCAGATCATGTTACAGCACACAGATGTGAGAGAGCAAGAGAGGAGCAGTGGCACCGGTCCGGAGGTACCCAAAATGCAGTGTGACTGACAGGTCGACCTCTGATTCAAGAAAAACGGAAAGGGAATCTCTTTTACTGAATTCGATTCTTCACACACTGGAGGAGAACGAGTGAAGATAAGTGTGAAATTGAGCATGTCAGTGAGTTTGTGTTTCTGTTTTCTGCATGTGTGTATGTGTGAGTGCATGTGTGTATCTTTGAGTGTGTTTATACTCTCTACAGAGCAGGGGCGTCATGCACCCCCAAAATCTGAGGGGGCACAAAGTACATGAGGATGGCTGGGGGGGGGGGGGGTCCAGAGGGGGGCTAGGGCCCCCGTCCTTAAGTTGGAAAATGTTGAATTTTTCAAACACTTGAAACACCTTTTTCCTGCAATCTAGAACCATAATCATTTTTGCTTCATTCTATGTCTAAAGTATGTTTATTTTTCTGCATGTCTAAGCATACCTCTTGAGCTGTCTGTATCCTCCTGACTCGAGGCATGTCAGCTAAAATTGTTAGAAAAGCTAGCTACTCTAACTTAATTGATATGGCTTCTTGGTAGCTAGTTATGAGGTTGGGAAGTCAACTTCATAAAATTGTTAGGTGGCTAGTAGTATTACAGAGAAACAAAAACATATATATATATACACAGTACCAGTCAAAAGTCTGGACACATCTAATCATTCAAGGGTTTTTCTTTATTTTTACTATTTTTTACATTGTAGAATAATAGTGAAGACATCAACACTATGAAATAACACATATGGAATCATGTAGTAACCAAAAAAGTGTTAAACAAATCAAAATATATTTTATCTTTTAGCCACCCTTTGCCTTGACAGATTTGCACACTCTTGACATTCTCTCAACCAGCTTCATGAGGTAGTCACCTGGAATGCATTTAAATTAACAGGTATGCCTTGTTAAAAGTTAATTTGTGGAATTTCTTTCCTTCTTAATGCGTTTGAGCCAATCAGTTCTGTTGTGACAAGGTAGGGGTGGTATACAGAAGATAGCCCTATTTGGTAAAAGACCAAGTCCATATTATGGCAAGAACAGCTCAAATAAGCAAAGAGAAATGACAGTCCATCATTACTTGAAGACATGAAGGTCAGTCAATCTGGAAAATTTCAAGAAATTCATTGATAACTGCAGTCATACAATTTAGGGCGGTGGCTTCAGAAGATTATATTAAATGAACAAAAGTCACTTGGGACTGGGACATTTACTAAGCAAACAAACAATAAAGATATCAAGGGATGTCCTGAATCTCTTGCCTCACTATCGTTAATTTTATTGAAACGGGACAAATCTTAGGGGGCACGTGCCCCTGTGGCCCCCTATGGGCATGACGCCTCTATTTCCAGTTACAGTGCGCTGTGCTTCCTCACTCGCCCTGTCAAGAGTGATGAGAGCACGGGAATGAGAAACAGGTGTGTGTGAAATGTGTGGATCCCTTCTTTATCTCCTTTCCTCCCCACGTCACCCAACCTTTTGGAGTCTGGCACTTTTGGCTGTTTTTTAAGAGAGGAAGGGAGGAGGGGGGGGACAAGCACAGAAGGAGAGAAAAAATAACATTGATGATTGCAGATTGTGGAAAACTTCACCTTTTATCCCACACCCTGGATTAACTCTTAACTGTCCCCTACCGACAAATCTGAGTGTCCAGAACAACCATGCAGTGTCAAATCCCAGCAAGCCTTTTGTTATACAACAATTAATCACATTATAAGCTAATAAGCCAATCATCATCAGATTTAGACAAAAAACAGGAAATAGTAGCAAGTATAGGGATGATGTGTTAAGGAAATTGAGACAAATCATGTTTTATGAGGAATATAGATATTAGGCTATGCCCCACCAATCCCCACTCACCCCCATAATCCACCACAGGGGTCCTTTGAGGAGATTTCCCTCAAACCCCAAATGAATTAACGATTGTGAGGCAAGGGATTCAGGACATCCCTTGATATGTTTATTGTTTGTTTGCTTAGTAAATGTCCCAGTCCCAAGTGACTTTTGTTCATTTAATATAATCTTCTGAAGCCATCTAGATAGTCTGCTACCGCCCTAAATTGTATGACTGCAGTTATCAATGAATTTGGTTTTCCCAGCCAACACAAACCCAAGGATGTGTCTTTGATCAAATATCTATTGAGTGAAACATGTAAAGTGCCAAATTGTGAATCATTTAGATTTCTGAATAATATAACACTAAATGTATAATGAGTAGCCCATCCATACAGACATCTATTTTTGCCATAAAAAAAAAGAATGTCTGATACCAAGTTCTGTTTTGTCTTCAATATTGTTCTGAAGTACATTAGGTAAGGTATAGTCTATCACCATCAGTGATGATGTATTTACAGTACTTTAACTAAACATCTGGATTCTGATTAAAACTTACCTGGCCTTGGGAAAAAACAAGGTCCATCTCCTCCCCCTCCAATCATCCACCCCCACATAAAGGCTGAACAGGAGTCAGTTTACACAGATGCCCTACCTGCCCACTCCCCATTGTGGCACGGAGTCGCACGGCTGCTACAACGTAAACTACCCAGTGCTCTGGCAGTCTGCGCAGGAAGCAGACGCAGCACGGCGGTCTGTCAGTCCGACTATCCGGCGAATAAACTAGGCTACACAAGAAGCGGAGCAGATAGGCACTAGGACAGATCCATGTCCAGTCCCAGCGGTTGAAAGACCAGAAAGAAACGAGAGGACACCTTCACATGCATGAAGCGCAACACAAGGTGAGCATGACATTTATTTTTCAATTGATTGAGTAGCACAAAGTTATAATGCATGTTTATTAGCCTACTGTAGATCTTATTCCTAGGTAAATTACATACAAAATAGGCTATCGTTTTGAAGAGTGTTTTCCTTCAGTGTCGTGAATCAATCGTGAATTAATAGCCTTCAGCATTGAGCATTGACAATAATTACTTCCATATTATTTACGCTTTAATCAACTATGATCTGCGCTGTAAATAATGCAATAAATTATGCCTGATCATATGTACATCAATGGGATAATAGATTCGAACTGAGCTTGTTTATAACTCTGTTGTAGGCTATTATTTATGTTACTGAATATTAAGGGTAATTGCCGAGAACAGGTTTGGTGAATGGTGCTGGAGCGCACGCTGGACACGTGTGAAAGGGTTAAAAAGTCCACCACAAATAAACTCTAGGCAATGTGACAAGGTGCATTCAGTGAGTCGTGGCGGTGCGTTATTCGGATGAGAGGTTATTTTGCTAACGGGTCAGCAATGCCTCACCGAGAGGAACATTTCATTTATGCCTGTTTTATCATGTTGGAAACGGGAGTATACAAAATTATGCATGCATGCCAGGGATGTCCTCACCATAAGTAAACGCAAAGTAGGCTACTTTCAAACCGGGTGCACTGCCTGTTGGTATTCTTGGATACGCATAATTGTGCATCTATTTTAGGCAGTGTGCCAGTCCAAGTTTGTCATTCCAGGCGGATAGGCTATACCCTCACATGTAACATGCCCTATATAAACTGCAAGCACCAGTAATGTATTTTTTTTGCATAAAGTGGATTGTGTAGTGCTACATGGCATTTTAAAGGTTAACTGTCAGCCTCGAAGGCCAGCGCTGTTGGAGAAGTTGACATGTGCTATAATTCATAATATGACATGTAACCTATACACGAAGGCCACTCGTCTGACTCACCGTGAAGTGTTCTAGTCGTTAATAGCAGAATGGGTTGATAAGACTGCCGTTTCACGACTACATGTGACTACGTTCGAGATAAAAGGGAGATGGAACGACTTCCTCATAAGATTGAACATCCGCGCGCTGATTGGACAAGAGGCTTACTATCTTGGCCCATGAGGTTATACCGTAATTAGTCTATATTTACGTAAATATTTACATCTGAATAAAAACTTGGGCATGATAAGAAATGATGGATGAGCTTTAAACCATCTGATCTCACGAGTGAGTGCAATGTATTTAGCCTCTTCATGGAAATAATTGAATAATCTATACTGAACAAAAATATAAACACAACATGCAACAATTTCAACGATTTTACTGAGTTACAGTTCATATGAGGAAATCAGTCATTTGAAATCAATTCATTAGGCCCTAATCTATGGATTTCACATGACTGGGAATACAGATATGCATCTGTTGGTCACAGATACCTTTAAAAAAATGGGCCTCACAATGGGCCTCAGCAACTCCTCATGGTATTGTTGTGCATTCAAATTGCCATCGATAAAATGCAATTGTGTCCGTTATCCGTAGGGACATATAGCTTATGCCTGCCCATACCACAGCCTCACTGCCACCATGGGGTAGTATGTGCACAACTTTGACATCAGTAAACCGCTTTCCCACACAACGCCATACACGTGGTCTGCGATTGTGAGTCCGGTTGGACATACTGACAAATTCTCTAAAACGGTAGAGAAATGAACATTCAATTATCTGGCAAAAGCTCTGGTGGACACTCCTGCAGACAGCATGCCAATTGCAGCCCCCTCAAAACTCGAGACATCTGTGGCATTGTGTTGTGTGACAAAACTGCACATTTTAGAGTGGCCTTTTATTGTCCCAAGCACAAGGTGGACCTGTGTAATGATCATGCTGTTTAATCAGCTTCTTGATATGCCACACCTGTCAGGTGGATGGATTATCTTGGCAAAGGAGAAATGCTCACTAACAGGGATGTAAACAAATTTGTGCACAAAATTTGAGAGAAAAAAGCTTTTTGTGCATATGGAACATTTCTGGAATCTTTTATTTCAGCTCATGAAACATGGGACCATTTTACATGTTGCGTTTATATTTTTGTTCAGTGTATGTTGCCTTGAAGCTATTGTGTTGCAATCTGTTGATCTGCAATGGCAACATTTTATGTGGCCTCATGCAGGTTGGTTTAGACATTAGGCCAATGGCAATGGGCCTATAGGGAAGATATTAGACACTGATGAGCCAAGTAAGTGCCTTTAAAAAGCGATACATGGGGCGGAAGACAGCGCTACCCAAGATCTCACATTAAGGCATAGCCAGCAGGTATAGGACCTCAAACCAGTGGTTCTTCAACAAGGTTCTTATGCAATCTTACCACACGAAAGACAAGTCAAAACCTATTGTATCTCACAGTCAGTCTGTAGTTCCCTTAGACTAGGGTTGGGCCAGAGCATTGTGTGGCCTATGTTCTACTCATCCCCCACCAACTCTTCCTGATATTAGGAGATAGTAGATGCAGATTTACAGAGTGGGGATTATTAGTGTGGAGTCACTAGTATATACCACTGAAGGCCAGTCTAAACAACCTGGAGTACTAGACCAAACGAAGGGCACTCCTTTGTCTTGCAACCACAAACAAACTTGCTGTGGTGTGTGTGTGTGTGTCCACAGAGCAGCCTGTTTCCCCCTCCGATTATAAAGAAGAGCAACAGAGGTCATTTTTGAATCATGCACTATGGGAATTATGTGGTGTTGTTCCATTTTGACAGGCTGTTGCATGTTTTAAGATGTGGACATGGACAGCTGTGCTAGCATATCATGCAATAGTGATGATGCTGATTTACTCTTACTTCCTAGCCAATGAACCGACATGATCTCCCCCACCACATTGCAATTAGTTTGATTTTGTATGACATTACGGAGAGATAAAGCTCGTTGTGATTCTTCAGCATTTGTATGCACAGTCATGGCAGTAGTCTCTCACATTCAGTGGGATTTTCTATTCCTCGTCGCTCTTTGGAGATGAGATGAGAAGAGGTGTGGCTATGAGGGCAGAAGCCTGGCAGATTTAGGACATTCACCAGTGTTTTAACTCATATGCTGTAGATTCTTGTTGTCGTTTTGTGGAAGGTTATAACCCATAGACAACCTCGCCCCATCATACAGATAATTGTGTACTTCCTTGATGTATTTGGCCTTTAAAGTTAATCCTTATGAAACAAGCTTTGAGATCTGTCATATATGAGAACACCAGTATGCGTCATCTCTTCCTATGCTCATTGCTCCCAGTGTGCGGGAACCAGCAGTGATCTGACCTACACTACCTGCAAATTAACAGTCTGGTATCATGGAACAGTTGTAAACATCTGTAGTGTATTTTTCACATATGGCAGTGGGTTCACACACTGCTAATTTAGCTGCTGTCTTTCTTTGAAGCTGATCCCACCAGAGCAGACAGGCAGCTAAACAGAGCAGAGAGCAGGCAAAGCCAACAGCAGCCTGGTCTGGAGTGATGACAGGAGCCCTGACATCATTAGGATGACTAAGATTAAATGTAACATGGCCGGGCCTCCGCGGTTAAACGGCTCAGATCACCGGCGGTGGTGGCGGGATCTGGGTCTCTGACTGACCAAGCGAGAACTCACAGCAGTGGTCGAGTCAGGGCTGAGAATGTCACGTTGCCCACAGTGACCTTTTCTGGAGGTTTGTATAGACATGCACGCATACTAGACTGACAAATAGCAGTTTAAACTTACCAGCAGTATGCCATTGACCCATGTATGCCCTGGTGTAGGACCAGGCTGAGCCACTTATTATTATTTTTTACCTTTATTTAACTACGCAAGTCAGTTAAGAACAAATTCTTATTTACAATGACGGCCTACACCGGCCAAACCCGGACGACGCTGGGCCAATTGTGCGCCGCCCTATGGGACTCCCAATCACGGCCGGTTGTGATACAGCCTGGAATCGAACCAGGGCGTCTGTAGTGACGCCTCAAGCACTGAGATGCAGTGCCTTAGACCGCTGCACCACTCGGGAGCCC